>NW_014332892.1:3616970-3684698 GCF_000341935.2 Cephus cinctus | reverse complement strand
AAAAAAAAAAAAAAAAAAAAAAAATAGAAAACAATTACTATCTTATGCATAAATAAAAATAATCCTCGAAACAGCATTAAACTTACTCCAATCCATTTCCATAGAATGGTGGATGAAGAATTCCGGCTGGGAAGGCTGTTAATAAAAAATATAAGAAAAGCTCGATCAAGCGTACAACTATTTCACGGAGGATGTGTATTCACGAATCGATGATCAATCATTACTCACTGACAGAATTAAGGATGGCGCTGTAAAAAGCATTCACGGTCGTGCCGGTCGATATCCATCGATCCTTGTCAGGCTTCTCTCGCAGACTATTCAGACTCTTCTTAGCGCCTACATTCGTGAGTCTGAGGAACGTCTCAAAGAGTCTGCCCTCGACCACTTCCGCCTAATTGAAAAGTCATCAGAGTATAATTAGAAAGCTAGTGTGAATCCCGTAGTCTGCACATTCCAAAATGGCGTTCAACAATAATACGTACTCCTTCGTAATATTTATCCAATTTTTTAGGATCTGTGATCCAATCAGGAAATCCGACGAATGGTCTCATCGCGTGTAACTTCCGGTGGGCACGTGCTCTGGTCCCTACGTCCATCCAATCCAACTCACTGACCATTTCGTTGAATGCTGCTCTAACGTCCAAAAGCATTTCCAGCGCCTTCTCGCGGGCGTGCTCATTGAAGTGTCGCTGTACGTAGATGTAACTGAGTGCCATTCCAAAATTTGAATTCACATTTCCCGTGCATCCCTTCCATCTTGGAGTTTTCTCTTTAAGCCCAAAGACCTTTTGCGAAAATTGAAAACCCAGATCGCGAAACTTTTGTAAAGTTAATGGCGCAACTGTTGAGTACACACTCCACCACATGTAACGCGCTGAAATATTAAAAATTATTTTATTTATAATCCTTTTATTAGAAACTTTGAACGTTACTTTGTCTATTGTGTAATTGACTCTAGTATGCATGACCGAGGTCTCCGGTGTTCAGTGACATATCGCTAACTTATCAAAGTATCGATTTAATTTTGGTCCAACTTACTTGATCCCCCCCTCCCCCAATACCAAGTTCCATAAAAACTACTCGCGGTATTAATAACTATAACTAAACGATTAAATAATCTATTACTTTCCATAATATAAAATCCTTGAATGATATTTGATAAATTTATACTTTAAACCCTTCATGGAAAATTTTTCAGTCAACGTTTATCTGTAAGGGCCTTAGAAGCCCTGCTCGTATGAATTAAGTTTATAATCACGCATACCAGGGTTAATAATATCATCGCTACTCCCGATAGCTTTCGACCCCGTATGGCCTCGTTTGATTACGTTTATTATTAGGTTTATATTTTTCTTTACGTTTTTGTATCAACTTTTTATAGCCGAGCAAAGTGAAACAAGCAGCCGATTAAATGGGCATTTAACTGCTGATGCTTACCCACAGTAGCTGGATGCGTTACAGCCAGTAGCTGCGGAAGTTTTTGCAAGTAATGTAAATCCATTATTATCACTCGGTCGGTTGACGGGTCAATAGTGACATTTGTATTGTCAAATACTGCCTCGATATAGTCCGTCCAGTTCCACTGTAGATAAAAACAGAGTTAGTATTGTACATTTTAGAAATAAGAAAAGATTTTACCTGTTGCACGTGAAGGTCTGTAAGCTGTTGCAGTTCATTGATCGTGACGTCATGAAACAAATGATTGACGCTTCTCCTCTGCTCGGGCGTGCTCATTATCTGTTTGAAAAAAAAATAAAAATATGAAAACTGGCCATTCTTTCGAAAAAATTGGTATTTTCTTTAAATCCAAGCAAAATTACTCACTTGGGCGAGTTTTGTGCTAAAATCCAAAAGTTCATCAGCAAAATCCGAGCTTTTCGCTCCAGCTCCAGCTAATTGCACCATGGCTGTTATATACTTCTTGTATTCTCCGAGCTCCGACTGAAATCTCTGCGGATCCAGTAGGTAACGTTCGCTGAAGCCAGGTGACACCTGTTCCATCTTAATAAGACAAAACAAGGTTTGATAACCGTGCCAAAAAAAAAGTGAAATAAATGTTTTTCGAAGTAAAGTGACAAAGAGAAATTGGCTGTTACCATCATCCTATTCCTGGTGGTATCGCGAACGTCTTCGCTTACATAAAAGTTCAATAGAATATTCAGACCAAGGAGTCTTTGAGCGACTCCGGTGATCCTGGCAAGATTTACAGGTGGGATGTCATCGTCCAAGGGAGGATCGCGTGGGAGGCCGACCTTTTTAAGGACGTCGAAGATCGGTTCCAGTCCTAGGGCTTCTACGGTGGCTAAAAAAGAAGAATGAAGACCATGACCTCAGCGAAGATCGTCTAATGTCATACAATGGAACCCAATGATATACCTGTATCCATGCATGTCCTGTAGAGTGCCTTGGCAAGTTTAACCGGCTTGAGGTCATCCTCCTTCTCAGGTTCCTCCAACAGAATTCTTAGATTCTTGAGCAGCTCCTCGCGTAGAAGACTCAACTGATCCCAGGATGTCTGACTCTGCGGTATCGGATGCTTCGCTATCCATCCGCCGCATGCAAACTTGTAGAAATCCACGCAAGGATCTATCGACCTGTTCATCGCTTCCATGACTCTGGCAGCTGGGGAATTTAAAGGGAATTTCTATGTGACTGCATCTTTCTCATTGGATTTTCTTTTAAGGAAGTTTGAACTTTCGTCCTTCCTACTAGGAAGTTTGCAAGTACAGTGTGCGCGACTCGAGAGATTCGTGATCGTGCACTGTTCTTCCTGGGAAGCCAGGCGAAACACTTTTTTTTTTCTCTTGTGGACCACATAATAGAGGAAACCGCAGAATTATCAATCGTTTTCGAAGAAAATGACGGATATAAAGAAACATTAGAATTCCGCAGAGCATCGTGCAGGATCTATCGACATACCGAATATCCGTTAAATTCACTTAAAAAATCATTAACGTCATTCCAGCCACTTGCGTAACTATTTAACATTCTCTCAGTTCGTCATTTTGAGGTTCATATATATAGTTATATACGATTAATAACTGCAAAACTTCAAGTTTCCTACACGGTCCGTAAATAAGATTAAGATTGCGATTCTATGAAATTTTCGCAACAATCCCAAGCACTGTCCAAAAGAATTATTGTATCCTGCAGACGTACAATTTTTTTCTCATTGAATAAGATAATAATCGCTAACTAAAATTTTTATTTATTTTTTATTCATTTTTTTCATTACCGGTTTTTATACAGTCCTCGTTCTGACACATCTCCCTGTATTCCTCCTTGTGAAAAACTGCCATCTGCAAGGTCAGCGTGACTACCAGTGCTATCACAGCGACGGCAAGTAGGCCTACGACTATTATCAATCTAGTCTCCTTGCCGCCTGACTTCTTCTCGTCTCGGGTATAAGTCCTAGTAGAAAAAAAGGAAAGAATAAAAAAAATGGAGTATGTCCTGGATAACAATCGACTTACGGAATATCTTAACTCTTTCTTCGACGATGCAAAAAGGGGACAAAACATACCAGGAGGTTTCAGAAGGCTGCCTGGTAACATCGTGTTGTCCGCCATTGTCTTCTGGGTCGTTTACCTGTATAAATAATTTAAATTGAACAACCAATATATAGATTTCAAATGACAGAGTCACGATCGGTATGACGTGGCGAATATTTCCATGGGATCTTTTTTTCATCATTTCTTACCAACCTGAGATCAGTCGGATGAACTTTTGTCAATAAAAATAAAAATAATTTCTTTGAAAAGAATTAAGGCAAATCGAAGAATGAATGTTGTGCAAATTTTATAATTTTTTTTAACTTTCTTTTTCGTACTCTTTTTTTTTTTCCTACATTTTTTCACCTTGTCATACTTAGACGAGTCCTTGAGTGTAGATGCTTCCGTGCGCAAAATACTACAAACATAGGTAAATTCAATCAGTCGAGGTTTTATTGAAGTCACTGAATGCCGTCACGAGTTTGAATAGGATTTACGCGCCTATTATGACACGTATTCAGAATCAGTCAGAATCATTATGATCATCCTGTAGAAATGCCAAGCACCATGTAGGAACAAATGACAATCCCCAGTAAAGTAACTGGACTAAGGACAGAGAGAAGTAGAAAGAAAGGAATTGTCATGAAATATAATAGAAAAAGATATAACCAATTTCAATTTCCATTTACACAAACGTATATTACATTTCGCGTAAGTTTACATTTCGCGTCTTTTTTTTTCTATTCTACAATAATATGATAAAAATTATCTCCTTGTCTCCCATAAGATTTTTAGCATCATACTTATAATCATACGATAACCTCAGTTTGCGATTCAATTCGATTTTCTGTTTCTTTATCTTTGTATCTCTTTCCTTTTTCCCTTCGTACAATTAGATACGCAAGGCCACGTGTAAGATGGTCTATTTTAACGAGTTGCTTTTGTAAACACTGAAATTTCGTGGTGCCGCACATATAATACGTAAAAAAAAATCTACGAACTTAAGACGTATCAATCACCCGATATAAACAGAGAGGAAATTATCGGCCGAGTATCCGTATGGGAAATACTTAATATTAAACATAATAAGAAATCGAGAAAAAGAAGTAAAAAAAGTATACGAAATATATTTCGGGCATATTGGTTTTAAACTTTGTTAACTGACTTTCATGTCGCGTATAACGTGTTCATAAATAGATATTGTAATCGACGATCACACGCGGCGGACACATGGAACTATTTGCTAATTCCACGGCCGTTCGATTCCCAGGCAAATTCAAATACTCCAGAGCATTAACGGTTAAAAGCGTATATCGTAGGATGCTATTGTGAGTCCCTCGGGGTTTACACCGGGTCACGTACCAAGCAAATCTAAGACGTTATCAGAGGCATTGACTCTAATTATCATTCGACATAAACGGCCGGGTGACGTGGCCATCGGCAACTCCATTGTCGTTGTTTCCTTTTAAAAAAAGAAGTCCTGCGACTGTCTTTCGAACTGCGATACCTAGCGCTGTCATCTTATTGTTAGTCATAATAGTAAACAGTGGCACAGAAAGGATCCAACGGTGACGACTAGATCCTCATAACCTCAAATGAATTGTCGGACCGAATCAACTTTTGTTTTTCCTGGAACTCAGCCATAGTAAGTTGCAACTGATTTTTTGTTACAGTCGTGTTGCGCAATTACTTAATTCTCTCGTATCTTCTTTGTCCTTAAGGACACGTTTTTCGTACAGTTTTCTTTCTCTTCTTTCTTCGCACTCTTCAACTCTTTTTATTATTTCTCTGTTACGCCCTGCCGCCACTAGGGGGAAATACAGACGATCGTTTTCCTACGAGTATAACAAATTCCTTACCCACGACGACACTGACACGAAATTTCTCGAGCATTTCTCTGCTATTTATTTTATTTTACTATGCTCTATTTATCTGACCTTTTATTATTGCTTCGTGGGAACATCGAAGTAAGCGTGGAAACAATTATTCTACGGCTTTTGAATTATGTACAGAGTCCTTCCTCTCACCTTGTATCTCATCTTCGCGTCGCTTCGCTCTTCTCTCCGGGGATTACTCTGCAACAAAGAGACATTTGCCATTCTAAATGCACGCGCGCACACCTTAATTATAAACGAACGCGATCTGCTTTGCAGTCAGCGAATCGCGTCCACTTTGCATTTAATGAGACGAAACGTACTGTAGGCCTTTCTTCCATGCAATTTTCTTTGCCGTGCGCTTACTTGTGTCAATACAGAAGATATATGATATATTGTGCATCGTGGCAGATCATCTTGGCAGGAAGTTTTGAATCTGTATTGTATATGTTTGGAAAGTGTCTATATAAATAAATAAATATCTATGTATTTTTATTAATAAATGCGTGTATGACGTGCCCTAGACTTATACTGCAATAACTTAGATCTATAGATCAATAGTTTTTGAGATCGATGAACCTGACCGCGACAACCGATACAAGGCGAAGGCCTGTAGCATATATCTGCTTTCGTGGTTTTACAGTTTCATACCGATTCGGATGACTCTCTTTTACTACGAAATTCAGCAGACAGGAGATAGTTTCTCGTCACGGTTATCCTTTTGGTTTATTATTATTTCTTAGTCCAGTTTCTACACCACAAAATACATTGCCAGACTGCGAATGTTCACTGCACGTTCAAAAAGCGCCCGACAAGTGTAAATTGGTTGGTGCACACATGTATAGTAATAGTTACGAATGTTCTGGTTCATGACGCGACGAGCGATGCGTGAAAATTCGTCAATTAGAAATACGCGCATGGCGAACGCGACGAGAAAGAGACTCCAAGATTTTCTCAATAGGTGATTTTCACGCTGCCCAAACGAATTTGCTACCTACTACTTATGGCTCTCGCGGCTCGAATAATCATTTTCTCCTAGGGGCAACCATGCGAGTCTGGTCTTGTTTCTCTGCTGCGCTTTTATTTTTACATAAAGATTTCTATGCAGTCATCTCGTGTGTACCGACGTTATTTTTCATTTCGAAAGAGAACATCATTCACTGATCATTACAATCAGTGTGATCTTACCTATTGAGAGGAAGAGGGTCCCTGTTTCACGTGTGACTGTACATACAGTGTCACTGGATGTAGAGGGGCGGTCGGTCGGAATGCGTCCAAGTACGAGTGTTTGATGACAGTTATGATACCGTAACGAAAAGTCTGACTATTTCGCGCGAGGAATATTTAATGATTTTAACAGACAGTTTCGATTTTCATTCGGGGAGCCACTATTTTTAAACCAGTACGAGCATAGCAACCTCTTTTTCACTGTATAAATTCATTTTGGGTTATTATGTAGGTGCTGTGCTTCTTGCTGGGACTTGCTGAAAGGTCAATATAAACTGTTTCTTGACGCCACAATTTGTTTAGTAAGAATTCCGCGGGAAGGATAAAAAAGGCGCCATATTCAAATTACACGACCGCATCGTTTTACGTAATCATTGTAGACTTACCTCTGCTGACGTGAGGTGTGATCTACGAGAGCATAGTCTCTGCAATTATGTGGCAAATACTAAGGAAGCGCGTCTGAGGAGAAATAGGATTGTCCGTTTCTTCAAAATATCCTGATGTCGACCGCCTGTCAGAGAGGTTAGAGTTGACTCCTCTTCCTGTCTTTTGGTAATTCCTCTTGTTCACGTGATATCACTTCTCATTGTAGCAGTTTATCTTAGCACTATGAGCGCGAGTTACCGTCCTTCGGTGTTAATGATAAATTGACTAAGGATTTTTCTTAACGGAAGGTGGCAGGCGGCGTCAACCAGGAGTCGTGATGCCGCGCGTCCTCCGGTCTGCTGACAACTAAACTAAAGTTCGGCGTTACGGGAGTGTAAAACTAATCTTCGCGTGCTGTCCCTCCTTTCGGCCGACCAATCCGATCCAACGGTGCCCAACGTTCCTCCACTTTTCCACTCCTGCAGATAATACATCGCTACTGTATACCCTTTGTCCCTCGAGAGATACGAACCAGTCAACTGACTATAACCGATGCTAGTCAGTCAATCGACTAAACAGACACGGCAATGGTAATCACTTGTTTCGCTGCTATAAGTGCCATGTGGCCCTCGATTCTCGTTGATAGTCAAATCAGTCGGTATAAAGAGACAAACATAAACGCACGCTTGTTTTCTTGACTAGCGTCGTCACTTATAATCAGCAAACTTCTTTAAAGCTGACACGCATTGGCATAATGCTATTGACTATTTTGATTAATCTTCTTAGTCTGAACATTGATCTTACTACTTTGTCTCTGATTTTATCCAAAGTTGATTCTCCGTCATTCGCAGCACTATGCTTATACACAATCGATTGGGAACAATGAGACTATCAAATCGTGCTGATTATTGTTAGAGCGTCTGCTTTTTACTATGTTGACTGCAGGGAACGATAGCTCGTCGTAGTCGAGGTGAACCTTGAGCTGTTACAAAATAATTTATTTATAACTTGACATAGATCTAATTGATTTGTTCATTATTTATCGTTTACTTAGGTTACTGAAAAATTTATTTGTGATTTTTTGGGAAAAAATACAATAATAAAAATGACTAGCATGCGCATTTGTCTGTGTACACGTGCGAAAATCATACCGCCACTCATTTGGGAATCTGCCTCCATCCTGAAAGAGTACTGTGCCCTAATTTTCCTTCAGATAAACTTCGGATAACCTTTGACCTCCGCAGAGTATTGGTATTATCAGCTTCTATCGCCTTTGACGAAATTTTATGTATTTCTAGTGTACATTAGTAGTTAAACGGAAATCTACTGTTCAATTGAGACCTTCATACTAACGTAAGCTTATTCATATGTACTCAAAACATTTCCGGGTTGATATTTATTTATTTTTCCTCCAATTAATATTCTCACCGCGTTCAACAACAACTGACCAAGATATCCAACTAACCAGAAGGAACAATGATCGGCAATGATTCGTGCGATTCTGAAGTCGACTTTCCGTTACGCGCTTTGTCGACAACTTCAACGAGTTGCGATCAGTTGCGATTCGATCCCGTCGGATTCGCCTTTACTACTTTACGTAATATTAAATAAGCGGATTTTTACGAGAAACACAATTTCCCTATTGTATTATTTATTACGTGGAAAATTAATTAGCGAACCATTAGAAATTTTATCGACAATATTAGTTATTCTCAAAGGGTAACCCTTATCCAGAAAGAATTGTACGAAGGAACGAATTAACGGTTTTGAACGTAATTCAAATACAGTTGAGAAACGTCAGTCGCTTCGGTAGTACCAGTAGTAAATCTCGAGGTGTCGAAACGGTTAAATAAATTTCACTCGTCTCTCAAAATAGACAGCTACTGATTAATTACAGCTTCACGCCTTTGAGGATAAACTTTATTTGCGTTAGTCATATAAAGAAGGGCGGGAAAGGTAGAAATCGAAGAAACTTTTGAAAAAAAAAAAAAGAAATTATAACCGTGTTGTCACGACGACCGATCGAGTGGAAATTGGCGGTAATGTTCACGAAGCGAGAACCGTAATGTCTACACGCTACGCCCGATATTGCGTAGGTTGTTCGCGTTTCTTCGAACGTCTACGTGGTTTCACGAAAAACCACAATAATTTCCGCTTTGGAAAAGTTTCAATGAAAGTTGCAAACAGGCGAGATGGTCTTTCATCATACGGACAGTTTGGTACTTGATTCCTTACCAAAATAACGGTTACTTCGACAAAGGATATAAAATCAGGACGATTTGAACAAGGAATAGGTGTGTCCTTTCCTGACGCACGTGAATCCCCATAGCTCCGTCTCACTCGCACTTATGGCAGGTATAGATAACCTCTAAATTCTAAACGGCTTGACCTTTCATAATTTATCGATTCCGTTAACGATTCTATGGATCACTTTTGGAACGTGTTGCTCATCTCTTGACAATATTTTCAAAAGTGATAAATAACTATTAAAGTCGCGCATAACCAGTATAGTATCTAACTTGAGCTGGACTGTTTTGAATCATACGCATACGTATACGTGTAGACGCATTCTGATCGATGCACGACAACGGTGCATTAATGAATATTAATGAAACAATAAGGATTCTACGCTGTGTAAAAAGTCTGCTGTAATAAAAAGTATCATTTCCCCTTTGTTTAATCGTCTACGGACGGTGTGAATCATTTGATCGTCTTGGAATTTTCTAAAGCTTATTAGACTTGCACATTCAACATGATACGGTCAATTCGAAAACAAGAAGATTTTTTCTTGTTATAATTCCCATAATTTAATTCTTTTAGCGAGCAGCCGTGAATCATTGCAATGTGGTTCGGAATAATAAGATTTGACTTTATTTTGACATCGGCGACAATAAAGAATGTTAGTATCGATTTATATGTTTTCATTCGTTTTATTAAAAATGTAAAATAGATCTAAGCGATCCGGTTATGCAGATATAACAAGGGATAATACAGTAAACAAGATCACGTTATATGGGTCACCCGCAAAATCATCTAATGACCTTCTCAGTTTCCTTAAAAAAAAAAAGATAAAAATAGCTCCTGAATCCTTCATGAAAATCTATGAAAATCCAGTCCAGGATGATGATAATGATGACGATTCTCAGGCATCATGATATCTACAGTAGGAAGTGTCTTCGATCAACTCCTGCGGTATCCATTCCTCAGCAGGTGATTGATTCGATAGGCTTGAAGCGTGACTCTCGACTTCCTTTAAAACACGAATCAAATTCCCACCAACGAGCTTCTTTATGTCGGACGAGGACCATCTTCTGTCTCTTGTGAGTTCAGCGAGCAGTAGAGGATAACCGGATACGTCAGGAAGTTCGGTTGGTGGACTGTTTTGATATTAAAAAAAAAAAGTGATTTTAATCAAGATGAGTTATAATATCAACGAGACAGACCTTGCAATCCCATCGTAACCGGCACCCAATCCAACGTGATTGACACCAGCCATATTTCTTATGTGATTGATATGAGCTAAAATACATATAAATGTATCTATATAACGAAATCATCGACTTTAAAGTATCAAAAATATTTTTTTTCTTCAGATTCTCCGGCACGCACCTATAACGTCGTACATGGTTGCCTTATCGCCACAACTGAGATGGGCACTGTCGAAGCTGATCATTACCAGACCCCCATTGAGCGACTGGAAGAAAAACACAAAAATGATGTCAGTCAACAAAGATTCCTTGTACATGAGTGGACAGGCACTACCTACCAAGTTTCGTAGCACGTCGTCGGGGACGTTGCTGGAGGAGTTGCAGAGCGTCCTGGCCGCGCTGTGAGAGAAAATAACAGGAGCCCTCGTGATGGCCATGGCGGCCCTCATGGTTCTTATCGAGACGTGAGATAGATCAACGAGCATTCCAAGTCTATTGAGTTCACGGACGACAGCCTTGCCGAAGCTGGATAGACCATCGCTATGAAAATCCAGGGGTGCATCCACATTGGGATCTTCGACGGAGCAGGAATCTGCCCTGAACGAGATAATGGGATGTTTCCATAGATTATTTTTTTTTTTTTCAAGGAATTTTTATGGAGTTCAAAGTTTCTTTACCATGGTGTATTACACGTGTGAGTCAGTGTCATGTATCTTGCTCCAAGAAGATGAAAGCTTCTCAGCACTGCCATTGATGCACCTATACTGTGTCCACCTTCGATTCCAACTAGACTTCCTATCACTCCATCCTTATGAGCCTTTTCTAATTCTCTACTGGACGTCACCATTCTCATCCTTTCGGAATATTTTCCAGTCAGTCTTCTGACTATGTCTATCTGCTCCAGAGTGAGTTGAACGGCATCTAGGAATTGAGCCTCGCAAGGAACGTATGCAGACCAGAATTGAGCACCTACGATTCCCTGTTGAAGACGTCTCAAGTCGGTTTGCCACTGTGGACCCCACGTTAGATTTCGTGAAAGATCCTCCTCGAAGGGAAAATTTCTGAGCTTTGTACTTCCACGATGTTTACGTAGATTCCAAGCGAATTCGTTATGACTTTAAAAAGATTTTTTTTTCATGTAAAACGTATTGTATAATAATTTATTATTAAATTCTTCTCACCCGTCTATCAAGGGTGTCTCTGATAGAATTCTCCGGACGACCTGAAGTCTCGCTTCCAATAAGTGAGAACTTCGTAATTCTAGTGCCAGTGGTAATCCTACTCCAACTATCAAGGCACAACCAAGGAAAAATAGGGCCACCATAACAGTCCATTTTCTGCGAGTACGTCGTCCTGGAAAAAAAGATAAGCAGAAATTCACTTGCTTCCGTTTTCTAGATACGACTATATCGGGATTGTATTTTATACAAAAGGAAATTTCTGTTACGTATCGACAATTGTCGGATCGTGAAATTAGCCTAACGTTAATTTAACGGGGTTGCGCTAGAATGGTGGCTGGAGGATCTTGCTATTTTTTGATAGCCGTCGAGAAATCATCCAGCCGTGAATAGAAATCATATCAAACCATTAAACGTCATTGCGAGTGTCATTGTGTTTCAACTGGGAGTTTATATAAATCACTCGATTGCATCCGGCGAGGCTGATGATGATTAGAGAATAAATAGAGAATATCATTAACTATTAGTATTATGGCGTCTGGCCATTCTCAGTTTTAGATATTTTTAACGGATCGATAGAAAGTCTTGGATTCGATTGTCGCAAGTATTCGATGGATGGTGACGTTGAATAACGTAGCAGACTCACTGTTTTTACCATTGTTACGCGAATGACGGTGAAAAATTTTAATCTTCCGTAATCCCTAGACTATTATGATTATTCGATGACTATACATCCCTTTTAACTTAAAGTCGAATTCGATTATTATCGATATTACGATTAACCACCATCAAGTATTACGGTCTGCTATCAGCCGGTTGACAAATCAAGGCTAATTAATTCCAATTCCATGTCCTTTTTTTCTACGCTAAACTTTTCTCTTCTCGTTCGAGTGAAATTGATCCGTCGATTTAGAATGCACGATTAGTCGTGCGTAACTTCACTTTGACAACCCGTTTACCATTTTATTCCTGCCATTTGAGGAACTCGAATTCTCTCTTAATGGGAAGCCTAATAGATAATCGAGCGGGAACTATGAATTGTCTTTACTTTTTTCATTTTCACATTTTTACATATAACTTACTGCTCTCTCGTGAATGTTCTTTATTGTTCTTATCCATGGAGGTTGGTATTACTGTATCCTTAAGGTGGTGGACACTGTCACCGTTTGGCAATTTTCGTATGAGTTCCGGTGAGGAGAGTTGTAGGCATGTCTGAAAGATGACAAACAATTATATAAGATTTTTTAGAATTATTTAAGATAAGACAAAAATAATTACAAACGTTCTTATTTCTGAGGTAATTAAATGAACACGGTAAATATCCGGCTGATGATTCCTCATAAAGGAAGAAAAAATATATATATATAAATACACGTTCGTAATAAGAATCACTACCTCCAAAATGTCCACTTCTTTTCGTCTAGGTGGAGGCGAATGATATACCATTGTGTCCTTACTACCTCCATAGAGTTCAAACATGATTTCTCAGCCAAAATCTTTTGCCACCTGTACAACGAGGTACGGGGTAGCTTTCTGAATACTGAGGGAGCGTCATGACGCATGCGTCTCCTGTAAGCCCATATCGACCAGTGTGTCACATTTCAAATCCAACAAATTCTTTGTTTATTTTTCATTATAAGATTTGTAGTTTTATGAACCTCGCTATTGGTTGATTACGATGTGATAAGGTTACCCAGAATTTACGTCAAAAACAATAATTATTTGCTTTATACAAGCACGTCCATAGGTATTGTTTTGAACGTCGAATTAGGACTCCAATAAGTCTAAGTCTAATGTTTATGGTTGAGCATAATAGAATTATGCCAAGTACAATAGAGGCGTTGTCAGATGTGAAATGAAATTAATTTATATGATAGGATTAGAAGAATATTTTTTGTATAAATTAAAGTTCATAGTGAAATGGATTTTAATGTTTTTCATACGATACCTTCTAATGATACTTTTT
This sequence comes from Cephus cinctus, assembly GCF_000341935.2. Classification (NCBI taxonomy): domain Eukaryota; kingdom Metazoa; phylum Arthropoda; class Insecta; order Hymenoptera; family Cephidae; genus Cephus; species Cephus cinctus. The sequence goes on along the minus strand of NW_014332892.1, from coordinate 3,671,168 downwards.
TTTCTGATTCTTATTATTTCGGTGATTAGGTATTTTATCGTCCACATTCATAAGCTTGTAATCGATACGTGTAACACGAAGATGATGAAACATCAATTAATAAGTTTAGCAATTTGGAGTTCGATGACTGTTTTTAAAGAATAAATCATTGTTTATCTGGCAATAACATTAATATGCATTAAAAATTGAGAAGAAATACGGCCAAAGATGTTTTAGGAGACGGAGAAATCCCGCGCGACAGCGCGCGCTATTCGAGCAGGAAGTAAATGGAAATGTCTCATCCGTGATGCGCAGTAAAAGTTGCGCTGAAGTCGACGCTGGCGCCGCTTGCCGCCATATTGTTTGCGGTGTTCGTGCACGTCGTTACTACCTTGCGTATCCTGTGCGTTTGTCTCGTGCGTCTCCCTTTGGGAAATTCAGCAAAAATTTCGCGTAAAGGCAACATGAAGAAGACCAAGGACGTGTCGGACGAGGACGAGTATTCGGCAGACGATCCAGAAGAAGTGGAAGGCGCTTCAGAAGAGGAGTGGGCTCCTCAACCTGGTGCTGAGGTAAGCCCACGCTACTGCTACGTTTTACTCATTTATTAAAATTCTCATGAATTAGCATCACGCGTAACTCAACGTTCAAGCTAAAAATTGGAGTTTAATAACCTAGAGAATCGTAGGAGTGGCTCCATGTGCAAAAACAGTGGCCATTCCCATTAGAAATTCATTGGGTATTTGAAATGCCTGCCCTTTCATACATTTCAAGCAGCAGCTATTGTGTGAAGTGCTATATTACAGTGTCCCTGCGATATGAATGAACCCACTGTTAAAAATAATAGGGCTTATTTATTCAATGGTTCGCAAAAAATCCCAAGTTCGCCGTGCTAATTTACTTCGATTTACGAAAAATCGAAGCGATGTTCAAGGTGGTTTCTGTGGCTTCCCGTACGAAGCCGTCAACCACGCTACACGAAATACTGTACATTTACAGCCTACTTATCGTTTGGATTAATCATTGTTAAAGTGTATAGTAGTACGTAGATATTAAGATGATTTTGGCATTAAATTTGAGCAATGTTAGAACGTAGTTTTATGCAAACATGGGTTTATATTCACGTCTGGCCGCGCGAGCTTTTGCTACTATCATTGCCGGCCGGCCAATGGCGCCGGCTATTCGTTATTTCAAATTCCCAACAACACTACTCTGCTTACTGGTGGTTTCAGATTTTTTATACTCATCGTTAACCCCGGCTATCAAAAATAAGACATGTGATACGTTTTTTCGCTGTTGCATTTACGTAACTTCATAAACCAATAAGTATAGATGTTTTAATGATTTTGGAGTCATTAAATTTAAAAAAGAATAATGATCAACCACTGAAGGTGACTGTTTGCAACGCTAATAGAATGTTCTTGAAGTATAATTCATTTGTTTGCATTGACATTCTTCTGTTTTAACCTAATTAAAAATGTTGTCTCAGTGCCAATCGTTCTGGCTTAGAGGCTCTCTGTGAATGAACTAGTTGATCATTCTTTTTCTAAATGCGATTGCAATCATTAGAGTGTTGCTATTGTTGTATGCTATTACAGGGTGGTACGAAGAAAAGACCACAAAGAGGAACAGCAAAAAAGAGACAACACTCTGAGGAGAAGGAAGAGGAGGAGGAGGAGGAGGAAGAGGAAGAAGAGGATGAGGAAGAAGAAGATGAAGAAGAGGACGATGAGTCGGATTCAGATTCGGGGAAAAAACCCAAGAAGAAAAGGCGTGCCAAAAAGGAGGATGAGGATGAGGAGGATTCAGATAATAGCTTCAACGAATCCTCTGGGATACCACCAAAAGACTACACAGTAAGCTCAGCATAGAATACATTTGTGAATACTCATAAGATTTTCAAACAATACGTAACTAAGTGGATATTTCATTTTAGTCTGGGGCATTCGTTGTTGCGAAAGCCGATGTTGGCGGAAACACGGATCCGACATTGTGGAGGATAGACGGAAAGGCGCTTCTTCAAAAATTCTTACCATTTAAAGAAGATGACAAGACCCTGTACAAAAGCACGTCCACAGTATGTCCTAGTTACTTTATTGTATTACATATCGCAAAGGAATGAACAGTTCTCGAAGGATCTACTACTTTTTTTCAGTATTCTGGTTGGTCGGTGAATAACAAAGACAAATACTTGGCGGCGCAGGTAACTTTTAAGGTGCAAAATCGAAACGAGACCATCGTCGAGCTCCACCTTGATCAACAACAACAACAAGAAATTGTAAAGTAAGTCTATTTAGCAGAACTGTGCTTATTTTAAGCTCGTACTTCTTATAGTGGCACACATTATCGCTTATCTCTTTGCAGGGACGAAAAAGAGGACTAAACTTTGCACGAGTGCGTTCTTATCTGTTTATATACGTTTTAAGATACACACTAAGAGGATCACAGTTACACAGTGACGCGCAACGCAACACTCAAAAACAGACACCCACACACAACAGTTACACCAATGCAGTTGATGAAGTGTTAGTCTGGCAGATTCGTATTTAATGTTAAATGAAAAATGGAAATCGGATGGACCAGGCAGATCTGATCTGAAGGTTGAGGATAGCGTAGGTCACGTTTGACTGAGTTTTCTTCTGAATACATAGATGTGTCCCTTCTAGTAGCAATAAAGCTATCCTGCAAGGCTGTGTCGGAATCTCGAAGGCTTCCCTCGTTCGATATCATTACAGTCTGTCTACAAAGTTTAACCCTGTTTCCATTAAGTCACTCCTTACGAGGACAGGGAACACTTCAGTCAAGACCATTTGCGTGTTAGATGTCAGCCTTCTTTGAGGCGCAGCCTTGACAAATATTAAGAGATCTGTTGGACTGTTTCTCATGACTGCAGCACGTAATCGTAAGCTACTAACAAATGATCATGATGGCGTGAATTATGACGAAAGAAAAAAAAACTTCCAAACAGCAGACATACCCCCTGCACATTTATATTACTTGACCGGAATTAGGGTGAGCCGCTTGCTCGAGGGAGCTTCGGAAAAAATCCTAGTTATACTCGCGCTAGGTCGCGTCAATGGCTCCTCCCTGTTGTGGCCGCCCTAATACCTTGATAGAATCATGTTAATTCAAAAATTTCGTAATTAAGTCCCGATGACTTTTTGTAATTATAACGATAATCTATTCTAAGGCGATGACGATGGTGTTTCATTTGCGTTCTTAATAATAATTATAATGGAAAATAAAAAAATCCTGTCATCACGTGAATTTTACTTGCACTACAGTAGGTGCGGTGTTATTATTTTTTTTTATTTTCTTTTAAAATGATCAACTCCTTGCCATTATTTTTTTGCCATAAACTTTTTATTTAATGCCTTCACAATTTATGTACACTAGATATCTTAATTGCCATTGACTTTCCACTTTGAAATCCACACGGCAGATTTGTTGTCTTGGAGTCGAGTCGGTTGCAAATTTATTTTCCCTATTCTGTCTCTTTTAGGTAGACAGGAAATTATGAAGTAACACATTTTTCTCTTATGATTTAGGCATCTCTCCTTCACTTGATATATTCAAGCATTTATAATTGGTCGTGTGCCACAAGTGTCTCGTTTGGAAAACAGAAAAACACTTTCTTTTGGAGCAAAACTCATTTCTACGCTTATCATCATATTTATATTGTGATCGTAAGAGAAGCCACCAGTTATATCACATAACGTATTCGATAATTGAGGAATGTTTGAAGATTCATTCTTTTATGCGAGCTAGATTGAACTCAAATTTGTAGTAATTTGTTTTTTCAATTTTCAGTCAGAACAATATCGTTCATTTTGCTCGAGATTGTTATGGAAAAGGTCGTTGCGCATTTATGACTTGCGCTATTTAAAAGGTATATTAAAAATGACATTAAAAGATTTGTACATAAATACATCTCAATATTTTCCAAAGGCCTACATTTTCTTTATTTTTTTTTTGAAATATCGCGAATTTCAAAACTAAATAAATCACGTCAGGCTATTGTACCACGTGAAAAAATTTCGATTGTTGTATGATTGTTATTGATAATAGTTTTCAATCGAAAATTGTACAATAACGATATTATAACTTTATTTTTCTACCACTTATCTCATTATAAATTATTTAATTAGGCAAGATCAAAAATAGGAATTTGAAGACCTCTAACTTTAGTACCTATAATCATCTACGTGACTATCTCACTTAAAATTTAGATGCTGATCCCCTCTCTTTCCTTCAATATTCTTTTGATTTAATAACAGAAATATATTATATCTATACTCTGGATCTGGAGAATTCGCAGGATCTCTTATACTATAAAAAATAATAACAATGACATTAAACTGTTTTCATCGGTACAATGTAACCGCATCGATTGATAAATTCTACATTCCAGTAAACTCTCAGCGTGTTCCTAATTATCAATCTGCAATAATCACTTTCGTTTACGTACATTCAAACATAATAAACAATAGAGGTCTTTTGTAGATATAAAATAAATCATCTATCTGGATTGTTTGACTATTTCTCAAAATGTGAGAAACGTCCGATACTTTTGAGCATCGGTGATTCTTTTTATTCACGTTGAGTCATGCGTGGTCCATTATCAAGAGAAAGAATGTGACCCAAAACGCAGATTAATATTAATCAAAAAGATTGCCGTGCAAAATTGTTTTGTGCTCATGCTCTCAATTCCGTTAGATTGTCTGAACGATAATATCAATTTAATCGTCTGGCAACTTTATACGTTATTACGTACTTCTCACTTGCTTTCTTTTTTTTTTTTTTTTTTTTTTTTTTTTTTTTTTTGTTGTGCTTATCATGCAATTTCGGTAGGATGTCGTCAAACAGTGTATAATGTACTCAGTGCCAGCGACTCGTGCATCTTTCTCAGCTTAATTCTTTTTGCGTTATTTCTTATCTCAAAATCCCGGTTCCATCCTCACAGATAAAACGCTGCTTAACATATCACGTATTTCCGCCATTTCTTGTCTGCTCTTAACTACCATGTCTTCGAGTTTCTTATTCTTCTGCATTATTTTTTCCATCTTTCGCCAGCAATTCGTACTATTGGCATGGTAGCAACAGTCCTTGAAAGTCTCGTCGTGTTTACATACCTGTCCTAGTTTGTCGCTCTTACAACAACGATGACGTTCCTCGGGACAGCAAAGAGTATCCCTTCTCATGACTTCATCTTCCTCTTTGTCAGAAGGACCACAGATAGTAGATGATTCTAGATCATCTATCACAACCAGTTTGTCTTTAATGTTTAATTCGGATGGATTCAGTCTATCTAGTTCAGCGTCAGATGAGAACTTTAGGGGCTCATTCTTATTATCCGGTTCGCTCGACTGTGCGATTTCTGGTTTGCTGTCATTCTTCTCGTCCACTTCCTCGGACTCTAGTGGAATTATCCGGTCGATACACTCCAAACCACAATATTCTATAGCATCCGCGTCGCTGATTCTTGCTTGTCGCTTAAGACTCTTCCTTCTATCCGATAACAAACTTTCGTTGCTAGTTTTCCTCAGTGCGCTTTGCATCACGCCATCACTAAATCTCCGACCTTCGCCTTGGATACATTTCTTCTGAGTTGGGTTAGGCTCGCAGGCGCCATCACTGGCTCTTCTAAGTCCGGAAGCGCTCTTCTCAATATTTTCCTCGTCATTTGCCAATGTCTCTTGTCCTCTTTCACTCTGCGTATCGTTGCTAGCAGCACAACCGGATATAACAGTAATTAAAGATTCTTTCTGCTCCTCGCTATCCATTCTCTCCTCACTAATATTTACTAGATCTGACACTCTCTGATAATCCAGGTTAAATTCCATTTGCTTCCGAGATAAATCCTCGGTTGACTCTTCGTCAAAAGACAATAGTTTTGTGAGTCTTTTTTCGAATTTCCTGCTGGGTGCTTCATATTCGTCATTGATCCTGTTGCTACAACTTGGTCCCGGCATTTTGTCCATCATGTTCCCCTTTCCGTTATCATTACTTTCGTGGCTCCGATTTGCCTCTGAATTTGATTTTACGTCTAATCCTTCCATTGCGTGTATTTCTATTAAATCACCGTCGCATCCAAAGGCAAATGATTTCTGTCCTGTAACACCAGATTTCATCTCTTGCATTATTCACTGCTAGTGTCAATCGAGTGAATCTATCAACGTGATACATACCTATTATCATTCGCTTGTTTCGCATGTCAGGACTCTTCGAGCGTGGTCTGTCCAAGAACTGCCTGTTATCGGGTGACAGTACGGAGAGCCGTCCTTCCTGTTGCGTCGGGCTGTATTGCTCGGAGCTGCTGTTGTAAACTGCATAAGCATCCAGCTCGTGACTTTCGTGTTCGCGTAGACGCTCCATGATCTTCTGCACGATTTCTGAAGGCGCTACATACGGCGAACCTGGTGTAGAAAGCAATGCCATTTTTTCTCTCTTGCGATTTCTGATAACGGAGCAAATCCAAACTTAAATATTAACTTGAATAATCTTGAAAGAATGCAAAAAGCAACAAATTAGCTAATAATATAAAATGTATACATGCTACTATATATACATATAGATATATGTATACTTGCTTAACAAACAAAGTATAGGGGGCTATAAATAATCGTTAATCGCTGAGATTAAACTGCATAGGTCAAACTCGGATTAAGTAATTAATTACCGCGCTATGGTGTAATATCTTTCGCTAGAATTTCATTATCACTAGAATTCAATTTTATGGCGAATGTGCCAGGAAAAGGAAGTAGTAAAGTTTTACGAAGCTCGACTGACGTTGAGATGTAATTGTGTATTTTAGCATCTAGAAATAGATAGGATTACGTTGCAGGAAATATAATGGAATAAGAGTCGCTACTGATCCATCCAAAGGGAGATGATTGTCAATCGGACTGATTGTTTTATAAATTTGCTACAGTCGCTTCGAAAAATATAGTCAAGGGATCGCTAGCTCTACGTACAGGAAGTATAAAAAGTGAGAGAGTCAGCAGAGAAGTTAAAAGCGAATAAATTCTATTTCTGTGACCGACGTGTTTTTAAACGTCATTCGGAACCGATTGGTACCCACTCCACAGAGTAACGTAAATGTAACATTAAATTTGGTGACGGTAGATTAAGTTATCTCGCACGTGCCACAGTACACAAACAATTTGCATTGTGAAAACCATAGACGGAATGAGTTCTCGTCACAACACGAAACCGCTTGGATAAAATTAGGCAGACGTTACTCGAGCGCAACTTAAAAAAACTTTAGCAATGCACGTAAACGACATGTGTATCTCACGACATCCATCACAAGAGGACTTACGAAGTCGCTAGATCCTGAGTGTCTACGATGTGGCATTCGTGTGGGCACGCATAACATGCCATCGCTTCCTATAAAAGCAGCATTAGTACATCACCACAAACAATAACCAATGGAGAGTCGGATGTCCGTTTTGATTTCTTAGATTATCCTGAGACAAGGACACTTTTTTCATTTGTATCGCTTTGATTCTGATGGGATATCTATGCTTTTGCATAGTGTTTTCTGTGGAGTTAAAGTGAAAGTTGCTTAAGTGATCGATTATTCTTGAACCTACCTGTTAGACCTCGATAGCCCAATGATGCTGAGTCAAAGGATTCGCTAGTTTCTTGTTGATGCTTCAGGAAGTCGTTTATTGCTATGCCTTTTAATTTAGAGGGTTGTAAAAATCTTCTGGGAATCCGAGAGAGTGGACCATTTTCTTGTGGACTACTTGGACAGCCCCCAAAGCCAAGACCAAGTAATATTGCTTCGGGATCTGCTTTTCGTAATTCCAATAAGCTTTCTACGCTGCTGCAATGACTGCTATCCGATTGCAGACTTGGATCTCGAACCAGTCTGTTGTACGGTACTGAGCTGTGGAAGCCACAAATTATTTTTTAAAGGTTCTTAGTGAAAGATTAATGAGGGAATAGATTAACAAAAGATGAATTCCTGATAATTTCTCATTTTCTAAATATTTCTATTTCTCCTTTTTAGTTAATCATGAAACTTATCTTAGTATGACTTTTAAAAATAATGCGTGTACCTAGGTACTCCCGTCATTGTAATCGCAGGCGAATTAGGAACACTGATAGGCGCTGACACTGTCATGCTTGGGTGCTTTATGTAATCTCTTGCAAATGGAATATCCTTGTTACAACCAGGAGTCGATGGTGGTGTTGGACTGTTAGATGATATATCTGGCTGTTCCGCTGTATCTGGTACATTTGACTTGGCGGGTGATGGAATTGAGTCAACCCATTGCTGAACTGGGCCAGTTCTACGTCTCATTTCCCAAATTCCACGCAACCAGTCTGCAACTCGTACAATGGCTTCTTTGCCTACGTTTTCTAAAAAAAATGTACAATACTTACGTTCTTTAGAAGGTCATTATAAATATATGAGACTCTATATGATTCAAAAATATCATTACCTATGGATTGAGTTTCTCTATACTAACTCATAGACTAAACATATAGTTTGCACCTCAATATGATTCCAATAATTCAATTTAGCCAATTTAGAACGTTAGCTAGATTTAATGGCATGGGTCTGTAAATTGTACTTGGTGTAACAATTTACTAAGATGTTCGGTGTACCTACATCTTATACATAATCCAGAAAAACTAACTTGTATCTTTATTTTACTATATCTTATCAGACAACAACTCTTTTGTATTTATTTAAATTTAGTAGCGATTGAATAACAGATAATTGACAAGTCAGAGAAATAGAGTCTGTAATCTAAAGTTCCAAATTTTATTATGGGCCATTTGCTAAGGAAAGACCCACATTTTATCAAGCAAACCTTGAAATTCTGTTTTTAGAGGTCCATAAATGAGATAGTAATTATTATATACAGAGTGTGTAAAAAAAAACTTAAAAATGGGAATTTCCTAAGAGCACATTACTTCAACGTTTACTAATCATAGAAATTCCGGGTGCCTTTCTAAATTATGTGACGTCCCATTTCGGAATATTATATATTCGAAAACAAATCAGTAACAATTTTAAATATTCAATATTTAATACACTCAAGCATTTCACTTATCACTTAAAAAAATTTCAGTTGAAAGCGATGTTTTGAAAATACTTGGCTCACCTGCAAATTTGAAAAATTAAATAAAAGAAATATATATATATATACATATATATGTATCTCAAAAAATGTGTATAATATTTACACTAAATGCAACGTCACGACGAATATCGTTGATAGAATTAAAAATTGCTAGAATGATAATAAATGGTATTTTCAAAGAACCATAAGCATTCAATACGAAATAGTACCTGGATCCATTTCCTAGCGGCATGCACAAACAGATTTGTCGAAAATAATCAAGGTTGTAATTCGCACATAAGTACAGATCCAAACGCAGGCACACATAATGCGTTTGCGTACGATCGCAATATAGAATAAACAGTTCTTAATGGAAAATTGTAAAATGTCGAAGAACCTAATGTTTTCATAAGCGAGAAAGGCAGTAGTTGTTTCTCTTACCTCTTCCAGAAAATTGTCACAGGTGTACGTGTCCGATACTCACTGGCTGTATTAAAATCTCTTAAATAGCATCCCAAGAAATGAATCGTGTGACTGAACGAATCGTGTTCCGCAGAGCGATTAAGGACTAGAACGGCCACTTGTTAAATGTCCCCCACATTGTGGGACTTTACTACAGGAACGGTCTCATCGGGGATAAGAGTCTTGGCACACGAAGATTCCCTTGTAAGACATTTGGTGTTAAAGAATTTTTACAAATTGTATGAAAACTTGCAACTTGAGTGATATTCCGAATAATTCTTTGAAATACTTACATAGTATTTATGCCTGAGATCATTTACGCTTTGTTGACTTTTAACCTGGATACTCAGGGTGCCCAGGAAATGCTTGTCGTACCTGAACTCGTCATGCACCGTGAAAGAGGCAAGTGTTTGATGTGGCCTTGCCGATAATACGAATGCCCCTAAAAGCATTTTTTTTCGCTCTGTTTATGTCATTGCGGATATTCTTAGGAGTGCAGAAGGCAAGTTTTAATTACTAGAGCTAGGATATTCTTGGTATTGCTGCACGATTATCGACTGAGCTCAAAGACATTCGAGGCAATTCGAGCATATCATAACCTTCGCGGGATCACGTTAGAAAGTTGTGCTTGATAGGGGTGCCCTAGCTCTTAAGGATCATCTGGGAACGTTAATTATTGTAAAAACATCTTGAGAATGTCGGGGCGCAGTAAAAAAAATAAAGGTAAGAGTCTCGAGAAGAGAAAACGGCATGTCGTTGGGAAAGAGGAGAGATACCGTCAAGAACAAGACAGATCCGACAAGGAAGATGCTGAACCAGGTGGGAAGAAGCATTATTTTTGTTTAACCTCAACAGTTTGCATCATTTTATATTTTGTAAGTCTTTCAGAAGAAGAGGAGCAATGGCCTATTCCATTTCCAGTAGCTATGTGGGATCTGGAACACTGTGATCCTAAAAAGTGTTCTGGAAGAAAATTAGCTAGACATGGTTTAGTCAAGACCCTCAGACTGGGTGCTCGTTTTTCTGGTCTTGTTTTGACCCCAGTCGGTAAAAAGGTAAATCATATTACCTAATGATGCAGTGCCTCTTCATGATTTGTAAAGTGTAGCTTTATGATTACAGTGTGTAAGTCCTACTGACAGAGAAACTGTTCAGGATTATGGCTGTGCTGTTGTCGATTGTAGTTGGGCAAAATTAGATGATACTCCATTTGCTAGAATGCGATCGCCTCATCCAAGGCTTTTACCATTTCTTGTAGCAGCAAATCCAATTAATTATGGAAAGCCTTGTCAGCTAAGTTGTGTTGAGGCCATAGCAGCAACGCTCATCATAACTGGATTTGTGGAAGAGGCTAATTTTTATCTTGGTAAATTTTCTTGGGGCCATGCTTTTACGGAGCTGAATTCTGAGTTACTGGAAAGTTATGCTGCTTGCAAGACTAGTGAGGAAGTTATACAGGCTCAGGAAAAGTTCCTGGCTGATGCAAGACAAGAAAAAATTGATAGACATGGTAAATTTTATCAATCTATGCCTCACAGGTTGAAGTCAAATACCTAATTAATAATTTCCTTTTGAATATAGCAATGCCTGACTATCCTCCATCTGAAAGTGATTCAGAGGAGGAAGAGGAAGAAGAGAAAGAAAAAGAAAGTGAAAAGGAAGAAATGTCAAGATTGGCTACAGACAAACCCAACTCCAAAGAAGAAAGTTTGAAAGATCAGAATTCATAAACAGAATATTTTTATATAAAATGCAAAAATTCTATCTGTTTACTGTAAATACATCTCGAAGATCTAATATAAACTAGGATCATCCGAAATACAGTTTAATAAACTACAAGATTTTTTCATAAAGCCATTCTATGAATATTGAATGAGTTCCTCATGTATATTTACACCGTTACCATTTGAGAGAGATTTGTGATAAGACAGTATATAATTTTTCGCCAGATGACGCTGGGGTCGAAGAGATCATGGAGTCTGGAGACCTGGAAGGCATGCCTGACAGGAGGCTCAGCCAGTGCACAGCTGATGCTTCCTGACGTCATTCAAACAAAGCCATGCGCGGTTGGTCGCGGCCGCGAACCAAAGCTGAGAAAAGCAAACATTCAGCGTCCGCGAAACCGAGTGGCGCGTACCGTTGCTAGCTTGACGTGTTGTGCAGTCGAAGTACGGAGTCCGGACTCCGAAAATTGGCCGTCCAGGAGACAGCCTAGGGGCTCCGAAGATGCCGTTCATATCGAAGGATTGGCGTAGCCCTGGGGAGGAATGGGTCAAGACGGTCGAGGGCTGGGAGAAAAAGAAGATCCTCGAGTGCGCCAACAACAAAACGCTCTCGCTTCTTCTGCGGTGAGTTGGTGTTCGCGGATCCTTTGTTTTTAAATGGCAGCACCTTCGGTTCTCTTCGGTACGTTTTGGTTTCCGGGTGCTCCAACAGTACGCGGCACAGCTGTTACATTGATCCGGTCGACATCTTTGTTTGTTTACAACGAGTATACGTGGGCAACACACATGTAATTCAATGCGGAGGTAGTCATTGCAAAATTATACTAAGAAATACATGTATGTATCAGGCACCGCAAAGAATTTCTAATAGACTGCAGAGAAAATTCTGTTCGTCGTTGTAGGACGTATAAGAATTGTTTCTTTGATTTTTGACAAGTCTTATAAAGTCTCAGGAGTGTTGTCAGTAACTGACAATATTTGTAATCAAAGACACGCAATACTGCCTCTTTATTCCGAGGCTGCGTACGAACGACGTAGTTAGCAGTCAGCGAAGGACGTTGACGGAAATTTATTGCGGGTCGTTAATCCATTGCCATTGATATCATCGATGTAAATTAACTTCTTTTTTACAGATCACACAGTCTATCTGTTCCATAAACCTTTTAATCGGATGATTATTCCTGTAACAATGGCTTCCTATATACAAACACTCGTAGTTGCGTATATCCCATGAGATGCATGGGACGATGCACACGTCGAGGACAGAGCTCAGGCATTAATTGAAGCGCCTTCACGGGACCGTGAACCTGCGCAAGCCAATAGCACAGAATTCAACTAACTCCTCTCTCGGTCTCTTTCCGTTTCGCTCTCTTTGAACGTGCAGTTGCGCGAGCAATACCGTGACCAAAATATCTCCTGTTAATTTCATATTGCATATTTTTCTCTCTCTTACCCTCCTTCCTCGTTTCTTTTGTTTCACGCTGCACGAGAAAAGCAACAAAGTCGACGATTAAAATAAGTAAAGAAGAGTAAACTTTACAAGGATGCTTCCGGCCCGGCTGTCTACTGCCCGTTAAAATTCATCCATTACTCAGCACCTTAATGCTACTCCGAACAAACTGAGTAACACTACAGTCTGCTCTCAATAGAGTATATTTGAGGATTCGAATACCAAATTCTAAACGAAAGTCTTCTCTCTGTCCTCAATATATTTGATACTCTCTACGGTCTATGAAATAGCCCAGCCTTTCGGAGTTCCCTTTGGATATTTCGCTTTGACCCGTAAACTAGGTCACGACCTAGCTAACGCGGTCTGCACCAATTTTACTATCCCCGCCAGTCGTCCTGCTGTACGCCACTCCTGATAAGCCACCCTTATGTCCTCGGCATTATATACTTATATGTAATTCTCACAAATGGACTAGTGAAAAATTTGAACGTACCAGAAGTATGGGTGTGGACTTTAAAACTGTCAATGTATAATGTACGCTAAATGCAAAAGAAGTCTACCAGAAGACGTTTCTTCTCTGGTAAATATTCGTATTTCAGATTCGTAACACGTTCTAGCTGATCGTGCACCAGATTACATAATTCAGCGGATTAACGGCGTGAGGTATCTACATAACTCATTGGAGAGATGTAAGCTCGTTACTGCAAGGTCTCCTGGCGATGGGAGAGCATTTTTTAACATGATTCGTTGAACCTTCTCTGAAAGATAATGGCGAACGCTCTTTAGGAGGATAATGGTGATGACGACGATGATGATAATGATGACCAGGATTGTATTACATTAAGATATTAACAATGGGTGAATAACCAAGGGGACTACTAGGTCGTACGATGCCAGTGGCTCTGGATCGAGAAGCTAAATCGTTCAGTAATGGCGTCTTTCAGGAAGGTCTCTTCGCAGTCTATTTAACTTACCATTGCGCACTCGCCCACGTGCTTTAACTCCTTTGCTTTTCTAGTCTTTTTTTTTCTTCTCTCCTTTCGAACCAACGGGAATGGCTCTGAGTCAGACTTGGAATATACATAAAGATACACGAGTCTCAGTCCTGTCTTGTCTTGCCAAAACTTTTAAATTAACTCTTGCTTCGCATAAAAGAAATAGCATTGGCTATATGACAGAGAGGAATTATTTATAAGAAAAAGTGAAGATTGTGCATAGCCCAAGCAATTTCTCTTATCATCGTCGATAATTTTCTGCTATTAGTTTTACGACCTAGGGAAAGTCTACGTCATATTGCTATTCTTGGGAAGGAAAGTTTATGTCGTCTCACCGAGAGCGAACTTGCCTGGGTGCAGTTGAAGTAACTTCGTAAATAATCCTTACCGTAATTGGAATGACTAGCTATTACTTTGAAGCTTCGTTCTAAAGGAATTATATTCTAGGTGCATATACCTACGGCAATGGCAGCCGTTGGGATAGCAGGGCCGGTACTATATCCAGTTTTGCTGGTCGCCCGGCGTCTCTTTAGTCAAGGAATAAGATATTCCTACGCGCATGGGAATGGCTACTCGACCTGTACCGGTGTTTGATTCTAGACAGTCAACGAACCGATCCGAGTGACGTCATGCGTGCAGGCACATAGACACTTTTTGCGGATTTCCACTATACTAGAGCGGACTGACGAGTTTACGTCTTTCAACAAAAAAATAATGGTCGATACACTATAACGATCGGTGAACGGAATGCTGTATACGTGATTAATCGAATAGTAGGACCTTGTACGGTTCCTTGTGACTTTATTGGAGATGATAGGAGAATTAATCGTTTTTTTTGGTTTTAGCGGGGAAAAAGATGGCGACAAGAAGGAAAAAGAAAAGGAAAAGAAAAAAGGTAGGCAACTAGATAGTAAAGCTCTGGTGCTGCCAATCGATTTTCACTGCTGCGTTCGACCTTAATATCGCATATTGGTTTCAAGTTCATTGGCGAACGATGGTGGGAATTTAATAGAAATTTATTACGGAATTCCACGATATATAACAAGATCGATCGATTCAGTCGATCATTGATTAATGTCGCTTTGATGTCTTTCAGAGACAGCTCTCCAGCCGCATTGTCACATTACATTAAAATGCACGCGCGAGGTGAGTAACTTTCCTGCAGTAGATATTTTTAGACGCAATCTCTACGCACCGGCTAAAAAATTGTATATGGTTGTACAAGACCCGGATAGTCGACAGAGATTTTCCCTGATCTTTCTCGTATCTTTCTTCGCATAAATACGTTTATTCTATGGGACGCATTCTCCATTAAATTGCAGATCGCTGGTTTTAATGGACTCAGCGACGCCCTTAAGAGACTTGACTTCCTGTCTGCTGTTCACGATTGTCGTCGATTCAACTATATCGTGCGACTCCTGGATCTTCTGGTCAATCACCGGATGGGTGGATTGAGCGGATGTGCCCAGAGAGTTTTATTCAATATGCTAGAGGAGGTCGCCCTGGAAGGTTAAATTCGCGATACTTGAAATTTTTACTTTTATATTTTTGTCCTTTTCACATTTCTTTTTTTTCTTTCTTTTCGAACAGTATCCTTGTCGCAGCAACAGACTGGACGGTTACGTCGTCTCATTGAGAGGCTCCGTGCTTTTAGTGCTGGATGCTGCTGGGGTGGTAGACCATTGGGTTCTGTTATTCTTTGGGAGAAACACAAAGCCGCTCTAGAGAGGATTCTCCAAATAGCATCGTCCATCACGATCACTCAGGTACCACTTGGGATGCATTTGAGAAATCTTGAGAATCTTTGTGGATCATTGACTCGATGGTAAATCGTAGCCTGACGAAGAGCAGCAACCACAGTGGGCTGATCTTCCTGCGGAGTGTCGTCGCGAGGTACTTTTACGATTGAGTGATCCTCGTGACATCGAGGCCTCCTCTGCAGCCTGTGAGCATCTTGCTGTTCTTGCTCAGGAACAGAGGATCTGGAGGGAATTGGCACAGTATCACTTCACATCTCAGCAGATAACGTCTACGCGTCAAAAAAATCCTGGAAAAGACTGGAAGACTATATTCACTATGGCGCGAAGGTGTGCGGAAACTTTGTTAAATTCATTCATCCAGATAATATTATTTGCGGTTTTAATACCTTTTTTTATCTTCCTAAATTCAGATCCTTTGGATTGCGCGAGGAGTATGCAGAGATGATACAGCTGTGTCGCAACTGTCGCTGCCTCTTCTGGCGATCTCTGGGACATCCTTGTATCGCAGATCAGGATCCCGCGTTTCAGGAGAAGCTGGCGGATGTCGATCAGGCTTCCCTTCACGTTCCAATTCCTCCACAGACCTTCCTCAAGTTCTTCTCGCTGTAAAGACTTCGCTTGGGGATCTAAGAGGAACGTAGAGAAGAGGGGTTGCGCAAAGATAAACGGTATGGCAGAGCGTCTGAGAGAAAAAAAGTGAACGAATGAATGAATGACTAAAGGCATAAATGATATTAAAGGCTGGTAGGAATGACGTTCCGCGCTTAGAGGATCAAAGCTCCCTGAAACGTACCTAATTGAAAATCGAAATCCGAGGCTATTTCACCTGTGACAGCATCCTATGAGTTAGGGCGATCATGATTACCAGATTTTACGTAAAGTTTCCTAGCGTCAATAGACAAGCGTGACGCCTAACTTCTCATGTAATAACGAACAAACAAACAAAAAAAGACAGGAGAGAAAAGGAAGAAGTTACGATTGTATTCAACGGTCCAATATAATTTCCACGGAAACAGTCACCAGGAGTATCCGGATTCCGTATCACTCTGGATATATCGTATTTCAAGAGACACTGTTATAAGAGAGCAAGTCTATTTGAGTCTAATTCATTTGAATGAGAGCAAAAATATTCCTTCCATAGTGAGATTAGCCATTCGAACGAGGTTGCACGTCCATTGTGCTTTCCCCATGTTGTTCTTGTAATTTTTTTTTATTTTTTTGTTTTAAATAGTCCTATGTACAGTCACCACGAAAAAGGGAACGTGAGGATACTTCGGTCCCAGACTCGCGATTCTACTTACCAGTGATCTGATGCGAAACTGTAGGCTGCTAAGGGACAATCTCAATGGTGTGAAAGAAGGAGAAAATGAATCTAAAAAAATAATCTTCCCGTGTATCTCGGTGACTGTGCAATAATGGTAGACCGGTGTACGCTAAATGCTTGTGCTCGAGACGTTAAAAAATGATTATTCTAACTCGCGACTACATACATGTGTATTATCGAGCGACGGAAGGTTTACTTATAAACTGATTCGTACTTGTAAGTTTGTGATGATTTTTTAAAATGCTTTTGGTAGTTCTGTTTCGCGTATTATTCCTTTTTTCATATCGCGATTATATAGATTTTACGAAAAGAGGTGGATCGAAGTGGATGGTTTGTCTTTTGTATTTCTTTTTTTATTTTCTTTGTAGGTTCTACAAATCTTCGTAAATTTAAACCAAACACTTGAAACGCCACAGTCCTCCATTTCTATTCCGTCGCGAAAGAATCGGGTGTCTTCATTTTTTGCATTTACCTATAGTATTTTTTGTTGTTATTTCATGCGAAATTATTTCTGACTTTTCGAGATATTCCGACGTGGGATTTCTTGATAAATGGTCGGAAATGAAAAGTAAAAGATAAGGCAGACTTAAACAAATTCGAAAACTTGTACGAGGTGCTCCAGTTAAGGCTTTATTGACGAATTATCCTTACACTTGGACATCCTGTATATTCTGTTTACAGAGAAATCCTATTTATATTAATTAGTATACACTTTATTATACTTACTGATTTAGTGTTGATAACAATCGATCGATTCTTTTTAAATGAGTTATTTTTCCGTATATATATACCTATACTATACGTGTAACCACTATCGTTGATTGATTGGAAAAAGAAACATGTAAATTATACTGCCAAAGCGAATGCTATTGCATTTACGTGAATTGACGTTCGTTATGGATTTTTGGTTCGTTTTGAAAACGAAGCGGCACTACAAACAATTATCTTTTTGATATTTATATTTGGTTATGAAAAATAATTTAAAAGAAGAAAACTGTTGCATGACATATTATACTTTACTAACCTAGTCATTACGTAGGGTGACCAAATAACAATTCGTTCTAAGAGACGAGGGAGGATTCGATAATTGAAATCATGAATTTTGGCAGCTCGCTATATATTCACGTTATAGCAAGAATACAAATAATGACGATCGCGCATCATGAATAACATCAAGTAAAAATTCGACTTTGTCAAGAAAGATAAATATGTACAGGGTGTATCCGATTATCTGGATAATTCGATACACCATGTAAATAATCTTTAAAACGATCCTGTAATATAGAATTATCATTATTTTAATTACTTAGGCCAATATGTAGCGCAGTGTTGTGCAAAATGCTTCGAAATAAAACTTTATTTAAATATACAACTGTTGTTTCCTTTTTCTTGTCAACGATCCAACGTCGATCTTTTCCTGTTTTATCGACAGTCCGTATTTTTTTTAATACAGTTCATTTTGTTGAATAACTATTTCTCCGTCGTGGCGCCAGGATCGTTCCTTTATTTTTCCAATCAGTTATTTTCTCGGTTGGCATTAGTTTCTGCAGGGAATATGTTTAAGTCCGAACGCACCCGACTTTAGGACTAGTTACTGGCACATCTCCTCATTGGAGGAGTCAGCCATAAGGAAAGGAAGGAAGGAAGGAAGTCCGAACGCCCCCCAACGGACAGATAGGGAATTAATTTGGCGTAAGGGACGCATGCGTGAGTAGTAGCCAGTGACGCTGTGTCCTGTGTGGGAGCCGCGACACTCCGCGGTCCGCGTTTAATTTATTTCAAGTGTATTCAGTTAATCGTAGAAAATCCGTGAAAATGACCACCGCACCTCATAGTAAGAAGCGCGTCTGCTACTACTATGACAGTGAGTACAATTTTTTACAAATTTTATGCTCCGTTGTGGGCCCGCGAAAACTCCTACACACACGGTAGGGGGGTTGTCAAAATGTGTTTGTCGAATCCGCGCTCACATCACGTACACAAAATTTATCGTGGCTTGGTGAATATTTCATCGGTTTCTTTGATATAATTGTTTTTTTGTTGTAAGGAGATTTCTGGATCTTATTATTTTCTATAGAAAATCTAGAGTAACACGGTTTTCCCGGGCTAATGCACGCTTTTCCTGACTGTAAGGCGAGAGATTCTCGGGTGAAATTCGCGCTACCGTAGTTTACGGACGATAGCAGCGTCGGCCATGCCTACTGAGCTCCGTTGTTCACTTGAGAATCTTGTACCTTAATCGTTAATATTTATTACTACTCTTGAATATTCATAATATTATCGAGGATCTTTTATACGATTGCCATAAACTTTGGGTAGATTTTATTATGGGGCTTATCATTGGTTTATTGAATTATATGATATCGGATTGGAATAAAACGAAAACAATATTACTCATATTTTGTCCGATTAATTATATATTTCATGCATTTTTGTTATTTCGACAGTTGCATTATTTAGCCTTTGAATACTTATTTATGAAAAGTTTTATATTTGACTCATGATTCAATGGTTTATACTGTTTTTGGTGGTCTAAGGCCACAGAGTCATGGGTGACGGCTGCGGTTGACCGTAGTTTATCAGCTACGCATCCTTCACACAACACACGCGGCGCGGGAATTCCCATTCGATCATTCAATCATATTTATTATTCCTTCTTGATTTAATTAATTAACACTTATATGCGAAAAACGTAACATGGATCAAGCTAACTTATATATTTCTTTTAGGTGATATTGGTAACTATTATTATGGGCAAGGACATCCCATGAAACCGCACCGCATAAGGATGACACACAATTTACTTTTGAACTATGGACTCTACAGAAAAATGGAGATATACGTAAGAATGTTTTTTTTCTTACAATAATATTTTAATCCGTTAAACTGTTACTTTGATCGCAATCGGTAATAGGATCTAACTTAATATGCTTATTTTCTTCTTTTTTTCCAGCGTCCACATAAAGCCACTGCCGACGAGATGACAAAGTTTCATAGTGACGAGTACATCAGGTTCTTGAGGTCCATCAGACCAGACAACATGTCTGAGTATAATAAGCAAATGCAGCGGTGTAAGTATTTTGATACTGCAGTGTAGTTTTTGGAATAATTATTACAAGTTAACAATAAAATAATACAGACTAACTTTGTTCAACAGTCAATGTAGGAGAGGACTGCCCAGTTTTTGACGGTCTCTACGAATTTTGTCAATTATCAGCTGGTGGATCCGTAGCTGCAGCTGTCAAATTAAACAAACAGGCCTCGGAGATCTGTATTAATTGGGGTGGTGGATTACATCATGCAAAGAAAAGCGAGGCCTCTGGCTTTTGTTATGTGAACGATATTGTATTGGGAATTCTGGAATTGCTCAAATATCACCAAAGAGTGTTGTACATTGACATTGATGTTCATCACGGCGATGGCGTCGAAGAAGCGTTTTACACTACGGATAGAGTGATGACTGTCTCCTTCCATAAGTATGGAGAGTACTTCCCTGGAACTGGTGATCTCAGAGATATTGGGGCTGGAAAGGTAATTTGAATAATTACAAGTTTTTAATTACCTTCGTTTTCTTGATAACTAATCACAAGTGATTATCATTCTTATAGGGAAAATATTATGCTGTCAATATTCCCTTGAGGGATGGTATGGATGATGAAAGCTACGAGTCCATTTTTGTTCCAATTATTTCAAAAGTCATGGAAACTTTCCAGCCCTCTGCTGTAGTTTTACAGTGCGGTGCTGATTCCTTGACAGGTAAGTCATATTTTAAAAGTTTAACTATGTAATCTGAAAAAAAAATGAGGATAATCAGTAATGTTGAATCTTCTTCGTTCCTTAGGCGACAGATTGGGCTGTTTCAATCTAACCGTTAGAGGCCATGGAAAATGTGTCGAATTTGTAAAGAAATACAATCTGCCATTCCTAATGGTTGGTGGTGGCGGTTACACAATCAGAAATGTCTCTAGATGTTGGACATATGAAACATCCGTAGCTCTTGGTTCAGAAATAGCTAATGAACTTCCTTATAATGATTACTTTGAATACTTTGGACCAGATTTCAAACTTCACATCAGTCCATCGAATATGGCCAATCAGAACACACCAGAGTATCTCGAAAAAATAAAGTAAGCAATCTTTATGAGAACTTTAGTACTCATGGCTTCCATCCGAAAACCATGAGTACTAATGACAATACTGGCCGCGGAAGCCTAAAATCTCAAATTTATGAGAACTTCTTAAAAATTCTTGAGACTCAACGTTCTACGTTCTCCATTATAGGACCAGGCTCTTCGAGAATTTGAGAATGTTGCCACATGCTCCAGGAGTACAGGTGCAGGCTATTCCAGAGGACGGTGCAGCAATAGAAGATTCTGAAGCGGAGGAGAAGGTCAACCCTGACGAACGGCTGCCTCAACGGGACCTGGATAAGAGAATACAACACGAGAATGAGTACAGTGACAGCGAAGACGAAGGCGAGGGTGGCAGAAGGGACAACAGATCGTTCAAGGTAACTTACAAAAGTCTATTATTTTTTCGGCATCATTGATTTATTGTCTGTGAATGAAGATAATGATAAAGTAAATGATTAATTCGAATTATTAATCGTCACTTCGACTATTTAGGGCTCCAGAAAGAGGCCACGTCTGGAGAAAGGTCAGGAAGGCGTCGAGGGCGACCTGAAGAAGGAAGACGACATAAAGACCGAGACAAAAGGTGAAGATTTTTCCATGTTGTGTTAAGCCACGGTTGAACCTGGTGTACAACTTGTTACATTTCACCATCACTCATGTATCTTGATCATTTTATAAGAGAACTTGAAATTTTTCACCATCTGCGTACTCTTTAACATACTCTGTAGTATTAATTAAGCGAGGACGCGGACCCGCGTATTCGCACAGAAAACCACGAAGCGTGAGACTTCACTGCGCCTCGATACGAGGAGAGACGGTAAGTCGTGAAGTAGCTCAACCTCGGAAATATATTGTTACAGAAAACGAGAAGGATGACAAGACGAACGCGACAAGCGAGGAGGCGAAGAAGGACGGCAGTGCGAATCCCTGATAGGCGATGGTTCTCCACCGCTTAAGAAATTGAGATATATCTCTATTCAATTCAAGTCTAGATAAGCGTAGGTAACATAACGGATGCAGATCCGAGAAGCTGTTCGGATGCAGCCAGCCCACCATACGATGATGAACATAATCTCTAACCTTCACTTACCTATCCCTAAAGAAGAGATCCTATCACTCTGTACAGCCTAAAGCCCCAGATTTTTAGCATGAACTCTCTAACTTATCCATTATCGTATTCGTCATCTTGGTGGACGAGCAAATAACATCTGGATCAGCAAGCGACATCACGAGTGCATTCATGCCTCCTGGTGCGCCTAGAAATTGAAATCGCGGTTCCCTTTCCTAATCTAGATACAGATTCTCATTGAAGTCGTATTCGACCTGAGGATTTATCAAATGGCCAGGAGCATTCCTCATTTTAATCTATGTTTATTATCAACCTTTTTAATTGAAAAAGGATACATTTGTCGATACACCGATCATTTCATAAGGAAATTATATGCCGATTTTAGAACTGGTCTGTATCCAGTTTCTTCGTACTCTCGCTCATCTGCACGAATAATCGCGATCAATCAATCATTCGTCTCTCGTATCCATGTGGATTTATAGATCATTGATCTTTTTCGGCTCGTTGTATGATTTTTCTTGACTGAGCCGTGACAGGCCGACGCACTACTTGTAATACAAAGAAGGGGGAATTGGTTAGCCGACCGATTGTAGTAGATGAATTGTCGTGGGCACAATGAATTATAATTTTGTTTCCCAAAGCTGTCTGTACATAACATGAAGTCACCAATTATATTTTTCTTTTTCTTTTCGAATGATCTCCAACGTGCTATGATGTGACGTTTGTTTTTGATCTGTAACATATTTAATTTTTATGCGACAAATTTCGAGATTCATCAAGGAGTAAAGTGGAACGATGGATCACTTATCAAGGCTATCATTCGATATGCTCGCTTAGACTTAGCTGTAGTCCCTTTCTCTTTAAATAACGTTAATTAACAAGATGAAACTATTTGTGTAAATTTCAGTCATTCGTAATTTTGCAGCTGATTCGATTTTTGTTGATTGCTTTCCTGGGGCTACGAAAATAGAGCTCGACAGCGTTCAGGAATATGTATGAGCATTAGAGGGTAAAGAGTTTATTAAGAAATCATTGTCTACGTCTCAATTTGTTGGAAGATCCTTGCAAATTTTATGATTCTTGAACGAACATCTATTCTGTGCATGATTTGTCAGATCTTGTCGATCAAACTAAAAATTTCGTAGCGCCAGGGCGCATTTCATTCCGACGTAAGTGAAATAAATATTTGCATGATCACAAATTTTGTCTTTGAAAAGAAAAAAAAAACTGAATTTCTCATTTTACTTAGCTGTAATTTCATTAATGATTCATGCAAGAAAATAAATTTCGATGTTGCATATACCTAATGTCAGTTTGGAGATAGATCATGACGTATTTATTTCCGGACGTGGTGTACACGAATGTTTTTAAATATTTATAATAAAACAATTAAGAAATTTACTATATAAATTAAGAGTCGTTAATTATTTCGCTTCCATTCGACTTGCAAGATGACAGGTGTTATCGTTTTTCGGCTTTTGTATGTAAACATGATTGTGTCTTCAAAATGGTGACATCTGCTGAACAGGAACTGATAACTCTGCAATTTTTATCGAACATGCTGAACGAGGATTTATTATCATACGAATGACGTATTTTCAATTACGTGTCGTATTTACAATGATAAAAATTTGTTTAAGTGGCCACGCGTACTTTTGCTACGAGTATATTCATTTCCATAACGAATCTTACTCTCATAACCTGTTATTTTACCTAAAAAATGTGATAACTTAATAATCGGCGGTTGCAGTTCATAATGTAGTGTATGGTGATTCATTAAGTATTGTCAAATAATAATTTGCCAGATTTTGCGTTTGCTTATGCGTATAATTCTATAAAACGAGAAGCTCGTATCTTGGAAGATGTAGAGCTCGAATCGACGGGCAGTATTTTGGTTTTTAAGCCCTAAGGCTAGTCGTAGTTTAGCCCTACTCCTTATATATTGTTCCAAAGATCAGAAATCATTATTCAGTTTTCAATGATTTGTGAGCATAATATTGGTGTACAAGATAGGAGAGAAGCTTCTATACAGTATTGCACAAGTTTGATGTGGCAGAAATTGTCCAAACATTTGATACAAGAGACAAAACATTCATGTTCTTTACGGTAACATAATTCCTGAAGAAAGTTGAAAGAAAAGCTACCAAGATGACTTCCCATATAACCCATGTAATGACTCTAGCAAATAGTATTATAGGGGTGAGTGTTCTTGCGATGCCATATTGCTTTAAGCAGTGTGGTATAATCTTGGCAGTACTAGTAATTCTGCTGTGCAGTGCACTATCACGTCTTGCGTGTCATTTCCTTATAAAATCTGCTGTTATGTCTCGACGGCGGAATTATGAGATCCTTGCATTCCATGCGTTTGGTCATATGGGAAAATTTATAGTTGAGTTATTTATCATTGGTTTCCTTGTTGGAACCTGCGTGGCCTTTTTTGTTGTTGTTGGCGATCTGGGTCCTCAAATTGTGGGTAAAATGATAAATAAGAATCCTGAAGATATTAGAACGAGTTTGCTCGTCATAACAGGAGCTTTCATCGTTTTGCCATTAGGCTTACTCCGAAATATAGACAGTCTGGCTGCTGTTTGTACAGCGACAATTGGTTTCTATTTTTGCCTCGTCTTAAAAGTAGGTAAATCATCGTTTTCCCTTATCCTTGTTCAGCAACAGATATTTTACCTTCTTTTTCTACGTGCAGGTGATAGGAGAGTCTACACCTCATGTCTTTGCTGGGGATTGGTATGATCATGTCTACTATTGGAGACCATCAGGAATACTTCAATGTTTACCAATATTCTCAATGGCATTGTTTTGTCAGACTCAACTCTTCGAGATTTATGAAGCCATTCCTAATGTGTGCCTGGAAAAGATGAATGAAGTAGTCAGAGGAGCACTTAATATATGTACAATGGTTTACGTATGCGTTGGTTTCTTTGGCTACATTGCATTTTGTACGCAGCCATTTACAGGTAAATAGCGCGTGGGCACTGCAAGTACTCAACGTCTTCATTATTTTAATTAAATTCTTTACAGGAAACATTTTGATGAATTTTGAACCAAGCCTTACGTCAGAAGTTATAAAAATGGGCTTCGTACTTTCGGTTGCCTTCAGTTATCCACTAGTCATATTTCCATGTCGTGCAAGCATGAATTCTCTGCTGTTTCGCAAGGTAATTAGGATTGATTGATGCGCAATACAACAATGTACTATAACTTTACTTGTTTTGCAAATCCATTTCTTATTTTATTGTACTGTTCAAACAGGCACATTCTCACGAATCGACGAGCAACTACATGCCGGAAATGAGATTCAGATGTCTGACATTCACGATTGTAATCGTTTCGTTAATTATTGGGATATTAATACCGAGCATAGAATTCGTCCTTGGTTTAGTTGGATCCACGATTGGTGTTATGATATGTCTAATATTTCCCGCAGCATTTTTTATATCTATCAGTAGTAAAAATACAAATGAAAGATTAGCGGCGCAGGTAAAGAAATAATATCAAAATAAAAAAGCCATGCTGTGATTTTCATTGATTGTTTAACATTTCAATAGGCTATTCTTTTTGTTGGTCTTTGGATAATGATCTTAGGCACATATGCCAATTTATATGCAATGGAGGAATCCACTAATACAAGACTTTTAGCGACGACCAACAAACCTTCCAATCAAATTAATAATGTACCACTAAGTCTGATGAGGGATGAAAAAATTCCTGCTATTCCTGACATACCAAAAACGGCTGAAATTCTTCGAGATGTTCATGGTACGAGTATCAGCTATTTCAATAATATTATGCTAAGTGTATACAACTGTGATGGTAATTACAATTTTGTTTTCATGAAATACCTTTCAGAAAAGTTAACCATTCTGAAGTTACCTGAAAAAAAGCCTGAAGATCCAAAAGAGGATGTCAGGCAAGAACCACCAATACCAGTAGAGAGAGTCGTGATTACCGAGAAGCCGCTAGCGGAAACTTATAAGACTATTGATATTTTGGGAGTCACACTTTTACCGAAGATTAAAAAAAATGTAGAGAAAATAAAGATTGATAATAAGTTGGCTGATGATAAGAAGATCGATGAAATGATTAATGAAAAAAGTAAAGAGAAAATTAAGAATCAAAACGAATTGCAAAGAAATGACAATTTGATAGATTCCGATGCAATAAAGAAGGAAGAATTGGAATTAGCTGCTGATGGCGAATTGGCGGATATTCAAGCCGCCGAGAGGCATAACAAACTTGAGAGAACTCTAGAGAAGCATCGAATTGAACAGTTCAAAATGATACAAGTTCAGAAGGAAATCTTGCAAGATCTCAAGCAGCGAAAACAGGAGTTGCAGAAAGAGCGCATAGCCAAAAGTGAAAAAGTTACGGACCTTCCTCCCGAGAGTAAACCTGAAAAAGCAGAAAATCTTAAACGTATCAACTTAGAACCTGTTGCCAGAACAAAGCCTAAAGATACGGATCCTTCGGAAATTCAAAAGAAGGCAGAGAAGTCTAATGTGAAAATGAATATTAGTGGAGGCAAAGGTAATGGGCAAGTGGTGGATAATCAGAAGGTCAATCAAAATGACAAGGCTGATAAGAGAGAAGCTCCCAATAAGAAAGAGGTGCCTGAAATAATTGCGAATAACATATCTGGCGCGGTAGAAGCTACTGCACAAAATTATAGTCATCAGAAAGAAGTCTTAAACTTAAATAAAACAAGTGCATCCGCCAAAAAACGACAGGGTCCCATATTGAGCGCTTTGGCTAGGAACATTTCGAAAGAGATGGCTCTTAGTAGTAATGATATTAAACAGTCTATCTTGATGAAAGACTCGAACACAATTTATAAAAATTCAGTTGTAGAAACGGAGAAAAATATTCCAGCCAGTGATGTGAAAAAACCATCTCCGTATTCTGTACCAATAGCGCTGATGATGAATAATCCAACAAGAAAAAATGACAATCCGAATGGATCAAACTTGATTGACAAAGAAAACGCTGGTTTTCACAGAGACATTCTGGAAGATCATGAAAGAGAGAAGAGAGACGTTGGGAGTTACGATACAGAGAATATCGAAGTCAAGTCTTTTGCTAGAGACGTAGTGCTTAAGAATGATCGCAAAATTTGTGATAAATCAACTGGTGATTCGGTAAAGAACATTCAAGAAAAGTCTGATACCACTACGGATAGTGAGATTTTAATTAAAACTAATATTTACTTATCAGAACAAGGATTCACCGATAACATGTCAGTGGATTCGAATGTTGCAGTGGCTACAGATTTTGTGAAAATAATAAAGAAAAGAGACTTGAAAGCTCTTCATCCTAGTAATAATATTAGGAAATAGTTATCTAGAGTAAACGTTTCCATGAGAGAGTAATATATTCCATAAAGATATTAAGTTACTTTATTTATTTAAAGTTATCAGATTAGAACATACCTGTACCGCGGTGATCTTATTTATATACATTGACAGAGCATTAAACTATTTTAAAAATTAATCATCCCTCTTCTCCGTAGAAGAGCGGTAAAAGGAGCGAGTTAAGTGAGAAATTAAAACCGAAAAAGAAAGAGGAAGCGAAAGAAATGAAAACTGAATAAGTGAAAAGGAGCTTAATAGTATAGGGGAGAAAAATTAGGTCAAAAGTAAAGACAAATATAAAAAAGAGTAGGTCACACGTATCCAAGAATCTGAGATGCATTTGGTTCCCTAGTACCCGTCATACTGTACATACTATTCAGCATTAACACGTTTAAAGTCCATCCATAAGATATAATCAGATTAGTTTTCATTCAAGGTATAAAATAATTGAAGATTAGCCGTTATATTTCATGAAATAATATTATAAACATTCTGATACCGTGGTACATCCTGCATAGGTATAAAAATAGATTATTTTCTATAAATGTTATGTGAGAAATATATTAAACAAAAGAAAGCGACTTTCCATATATTTTATTTCTTATCTTAGATATCAGAGACGAGTAAGAAGAATGCCAATGAGTCAATTTTCATGGTCCAAGTTTTAGTTCGACATCGACGTGCCACCTGAGGGGAGGGCCTCTCAAACCAGTCTCATATTTTTTTGATTGTCGAGTATATATAGTAATACTATGTGTGGGCAAGAGGGTGACTAGAGTAGCATATGCTCACTACCACCAGCACTGACCCGCACCTACTCCAAGTGAAGCCGACCCAAGAGCACAGGCAGGACTTTACCCAGAGTCAATTTTTGGGTCATTGTTTACTGCTTTTCTATTCGGCTGAATAGTATTTAAACTATTAAAAAGTAAAACAGCCCGGCCTATTACATTTATTTTTTTTAAATCTAAAATGTAAAAATGTTAAATCTAAAATGTAAATGTAAAAATGGAGGGGTAACTTAATGCTAAAAATTTGTTATGGATTTTAAAAGTAAACGGACCAACCACCAAACATTCTGAATGGACTACCAAATATTACCAAACCACCACCAATTTATTGGTACAAAGAAAAATGTCAAAAATCAAAGTAGGGGGCTAACTTAGCGGAGGTATAAAAAGAAGTACGAAAAACAGGCCCATTGGCAATCTCCAGCAATCTCCCTACTCACTCTGCCACTACTAATAGCAGAGATGAGTATCGAAATTGCCAATTTGAACGTCCAAAGTTTTGCGTTCGCGCACTAGAATTGTTGCGTCCTAAATAGGTGGCAGTAGTTCCTTCTGACGGAGGACTATGGAGGACATTTGTCAAATGCTCCAGGAGGCCACGTGAAGAGTTGAGACATATATGGGTTAAGATAAGGAAGATGGCAGCGAAAGTGCAACAGTTTGATCTACCTAGTTCGGCAAGTTCGGAAAGGTCAGTCCCTTCTGATAAGAAATGATGACCGCCAGTTATTTGATTCCTGCTTGAGCCCATTTATCTTATCTTATATTTATCGTACATGCTATTACGACTTTTGTTATGTAGTTATAAGCTTCAACCTCGTGGTTGAATTGTTGTAGCGATGATGCTGAACCTTGTTTGGAAGATCGTGAAGTCTTCTTTGCTGATGAGCAGCTTGAGGACATTGATCATAATCGACGTTCTGATGGAACCCCTACACCACAGTCACCTCGGCCACCTTCTACTGGTAGGCAATCGTTGCATGAGCGGTCTTTCAGAAATTCTTCATAAACGTCTTTATAGGTTCTCAAAAGTCACCTAGGTCCCGTAGACAGAGAACTACAAGTATGTCGCAGTCTAGTAAAAAGACTTCCGCAGAGTCCATTTTGCGTAGTAAGACCAGAACAATATATACAGCTGGCAGACCACCCTGGTATAATTCCGCAGGACAGCAAGTGGAACCTTTTGTCATAGGTTTGATTTAAAACACTTTCTTGACATATTCATAATATGGGATTAACATATATCAATATAATAGGAATTTGCGGTGGTAGTGCCTCTGGAAAGACTACTGTGGCTACAAAAATTATAGAATCTCTGGATGTACCATGGGTGACGTTACTCAGTATGGATTCATTTTACAAGGTAGTTTAAATCCATATACCACTAATAAATGTGTTTGTTTAGAAATTGTTTTTTGTAAGTTATAATGTATTCACAGGTTTTAAATGAGAAACAGCATGAGATGGCTGCTCATAATGAATACAACTTCGATCATCCTGATGCGTTTGACTTTGAACTATTAAAAAGTACTTTGCAGCGTCTGAAAGAAGGAAGGAAGGTCGAAGTACCAATTTATAATTTTGTTACTCATCGTCGAGAAAATCGTACAGTAAGTACATTATCCTTCTACACCATGCGAATAACAGTCCTTGAGCTGTAAAATGATATAAATTAATTTTCATTCATGAAGAAAACAATGTACGGTGCCAACGTCATCATATTTGAAGGTATTCTTACGTTCTACAACGTTGATGTATTAAAGGTAAGTATCGCCAACAAAAAAAAGTAATACTTCTAAATCAGTAAACCTTTATTCAGTCCCTTTCTTTAAGATGTGCGACATGAAAGTCTTTGTAGACACTGATGCAGATGTTAGATTAGCACGTCGCTTACACAGGGATATTTCCCAAAGAGGAAGAGACTTGGAAGGAGTGTTAAAACAGTACAGTACTATGGTGAAACCAGCGTTTTTTTATTACATAGCACCTCTAATGGTTCATGCTGACATTATTGTACCTCGAGGTGGGGATAACGAAGTTGCAATAGAACTGATTGTTCAGCACGTCCACACGCAGCTACAGCTGGTAAGAGTCTAGTAGTCAGTTATATATTATCCTTTAAAAATGATTCTATTCCATGGGAACACAATTTCAGAGGGGATTTAAACTGAGAGAAAAATTAGCACACTCCTACAGTGGACAGCCATTACCTTCGTCGTTGTATCTTTTGCCAGATACTCCTCAGATCAAAGGACTTCATACATTCATTAGGAACAAATATACCTACAGAGATGAGTTTATCTTTTATTCTAAACGACTCATACGGCTTGTCATCGAATACGCATTATCTCTTCTGCCATTCAAGGTATGACTCTTGATCAATAATGTCTGACTTCGTGCTCACGCTTCGAATCGTTCTTATTTAGGAAATCGTGGTAGAAACGTCCCAGGGTGGAGTGTACCACGGTAAACGTGGTGCTACTGACAAAATATGTGGTGTATCGATACTGCGTGCTGGTGAAACGATGGAACAGGCTGTGTGTGATGTATGCAAAGATATACGTATTGGAAAAATATTGATTCAAACGAATTTACAGACAGGCGAACCAGAGGTGAGTATCCAGTTTGGAAAAATTAAAAATCCTCAGATGTTAAAAGATATTTAAGGATTTCCCGTGATAACCTTTATAGCTATATTATCTGAGGCTACCCAAGGACATAAAGGACTATAGGGTGATTCTCATGGATGCTACTGTTGCTACCGGTGCTGCTGCAATGATGGCTATAAGAGTACTTCTGGATCACGACGTTGCCGAGGATAACATACTCCTAGTATCCCTCTTGATGGCAGAATCCGGGGTGCACACGATTGCCTATGCTTTTCCTCAAGTGAAAATCGTTACGTCCGCTCTTGATCCAGAAATCAATGAGCGATTCTACGTACTACCAGGAATAGGAAACTTTGGCGATCGATACTTTGGCACTGAACCATCGTCTATCGATGACTAACTAACCATATTCATTACATACTATATATTTATGATCCATGTATATGTAGTTACTACGCACGCGTAAATCGTGTACATAGAAACGTTTGTCATTACGCGTTTGCAAACTTTTCACAAATAAATCGTATCGAGTATACAGTGCATTGTATATGCTTTTCATAACGGTGTTGTACCAACATTAATACCGGCAGTGCTGGTACCGACATCGCCGGTCGGTCGCAGAGGACGATATCCTCTGGCACTAGCTCGTGAACGTCGCCAGGAATCTATATTCCCGCTAGGCTGTCCCAGAAGGTATGTGATGAGTTTATCGAGGGCTGCTAGCTCTTCGCTGGTATTTCCGGTATTTGGTAAACCGGAAGGTCGAGATCCACCGGGATGGCCGTGTACACCTAATCTGGGTACCTGGAATTCACTCATAAGGTTATCTATGAGTTTTGTGTTTAGAATTAAAATATTACCTCTTCCGGTGCATGTTGACCATAACTAAGACGCTGTACTTTTCGGAAGGTTTCATCATCCATGGCTTCACGTACAGCCTCGTTCAGTGTCTGCTCCAGAGCTCGTTGTTTGGGTTTACTCAGTGCATCGTAAAAGCTAAAAGTAAAATATTTCTTATATTCTACATTTTTAATTGTTAAACAAAATTGTAACGGTTTACCTAGAGTCCATGGAACTGTTGGCTCGCGAGTTGTTCTTACCGCGCACTACCGGTATATCGTGTTCCCAGAAGCGACGCAGTTCTGGAGTTGAAGTGTATGGAGCAGCCACTTCTTTGATCTAAATAAAAAGAAACTTTAGATGTTCAGATATGGGATTACGCATTGGACTGCATATCGCTTGAGATTCTAAGTATATTACCTTTAGGACTATTATAGCCGTGATAAAAATACACATGACATTGATGAAGGTCAAGCATGCACTTACTATACCATTGCAAAAAAATTCAACAGGCAAATATTCTGCATAAACGTAAGTATAGGAACTGTTGAAGTCTGTATACGATTCCCCTTTGATATGTGGCATTTTTATGGGGCTGTAGATCAACCAGATGCATCCCAGAGCCCAGAATAGACCCTGTGTCGTGACGGATTAATTATATTAAGAGTATAATACTTATGTATAAGGCTGTTTTGAATATCAGTTGTAATTTACTGACACAGTTGACAACAGGTGGTAACAGAGAAGCTGATATGGCTACTCCAATTAAAGGCCCATTACTGCCTTGCAACAGAGCCACTGCTACTCCAGTACCTGATGGCAAAGCCCATAGTACTCCCATCCATAGTGATCTATAATTTCCGCTAAGATAGAAATAATATTTAAAACATGATATTACATCAAGATGATTTGTATATTCAAATTATAATTTTTTTTTCTTACCGGCCTTTCATCTCGTCGGTCGGCCAGTCATTATATCCCCATGGCATTTCTGTAGTCCCAAGAATCAGTCCAAAGATAAATCCAAAAAGTATCGATAGAAATATTCCCAATAGTAAACTTTTCAATCCAACGCATTGTAAATCTCTGTCAGCTATTATAGTTCCAAAAGTAAGTGACATCACTGGACCCTAGGGAAATGAAAATGGAGTTAAAAATATTTAAATTTTTCGTTCTACTTTTTCCCGTTACCATTAACGGCGAAACCAACATGGCTGCTACGACATTTGTCGCTGAATTTTCGACCAATCCAAGAGCTGCCAAACAACTGAACAATTACAGAATTATCTTAATTAAAGAATGTTGGAGTAGTTGAAAAATTTGTTTTAAAGTGTACGTCTTACTCGGCTGTTAGAACTAGAAGTATATAGTCAAAGGTAAGATCCCCACCACTTCTTACTCCGTCTACAACTTGTTTCACTGTCAATTTTGACCGAATTGAATCTACGAAGGATGACCAAGCATTTCTGTCATCACTGACACCGTCAAAATCATCCTTGATCATTGATGTTCCACTTGATAAAGCACTGTATGTACATTGCGTAGGTATAACGCTAAAATGCAATTCAGTTTTAATATTAAATCTGACAGGAATTGATTTTTAATTTTTTAAACTTTACCTTACAATAGAATTCATTTTTCGTCCTATTCCCATTTCTGTCAAACAATGTATACAGTTTTCGCAGGTGTCCCCAGCAGGGACGGGAAAAATAACCTGGATACAATAACTTATAATTTTTAAATTAACAAAATTTATTGCAAAAAATCTTACTTACCTCGTAATACATATCTTCTTTATCTTTGCACCATACTACGTGCTCTACTCTGAGTTTTTTCAATAACTCATCCAGAACCTAAAAAAAATGTTAAACAGAAATGAAATTGATATGAAACGTTGTTTTTATCTTAAAAAAATTCATAATTTTTACCGTTTCCATCGAAACGAATACTGGTTCCTTCCGCAAGTGAGATGCTGCGGTTCCTCGAGCTGGAAGACGTCTTTTAGATTGAATTTCGCCATCGAGAGGAATGAGATGACCTCTTGTACGATGTAGATCGACATCCACCTTCACCTTCAATCCTGTCTTCTCAAGTTTTCTAGTATCTTCCAAAGGAATCCCAAAGACAATTTCGTACTCGTAACTCGCAGTAGGAATGCAAACGAGAAAAACTACACCGCCTGGCATGCTGATCTTGTTATCTAACCCTGGGTGACTATTGATGATCTGAAGTGCATAAGGAATTATAACTGAAGATAATAATTCAATTATCGACTAACTAACGACATTACTATTGGTCTAATAATAACATTGTTATCGTCCACAAGGAATACTCTAACGAAAGAGTCATTAATTCTTGTGAAGCTCCAGATTCTTCAAAAGAAACTAATACGTGGACGTACGAGGTAAGTAGAGAAAAAAAGTAAAAGTTGAACAGCTATTTTTTTTATGAAATAAACATTTATTTAACAAATCAACAATGTACAGTCTGAACTATAGTCTAAGACCACCTTTCGCCGCTTACGATGTACTTATGCCGGTCTACGTATTTCTAAGATCAGATAAAATCATCCTGTGCCATGAAACCGTGACGACCATGTTGAGTAACTCTTGATATATTTTGCTGATGGTTGTCTAGGTCATCACTTTATTCTCTATCGGAAAGTCACGCTATTGGACAATCGACCAATCGAAGAAACATCGTTCCGGTAGGGGTCACCAGAGTGGTAAGGGGCCATTTTAATGCCAAGGAACAATTTCTACCTAGGGTAGAATATCTCTCCTAGGCCCTTGTAATCCTCACCCTCATCATCATCATCATATTGATCTTCAAAGACACTTCTTGACACACTCCGCACTCTCTAACAAATCTTTCACTCTTGCATTCACTCATTGCCCAAATTCCAATTCCACAAAATGGTTCTATGTTTCTTCGAGCATCCTCGGGATCGTCAAATCCCCAGGAGTCGTTGGATCGGTGAAAAAATAGCATTCTTCGTCAGGTAAACTTGTTGGACGTCACTGACAATCTTGTGAGCTCGTGATCGTCTAGTCTGAGGAAGCTGATTCAAGCGATCGTTAATCCTCTTCGAAGTCGGAGGACTCCGAGGAAGACGTTATAAGTGCGGTCGAGAGGCTGGGCTTCTTCGATGAGGAAGCGAATGGAGTCAGACGAAGCCTCTGCGCATTCCAACATTCCGGTAAAGAGTGGGAGCCATTGTTACTCTTTTCTTTGGATATCGAATCGATGGAGCCCAGTTCCATCATGGATCCGCGTCTTGGTGATCGCCTCGAGGTTTCTGAGGAATATACAAAAATAATGTGCGTTATAGTCGAGTTATTAAATTTCAATTGTCGTTGACCTACCGCAGGCTTACCTACCCGAGTCTCTTAACGGAGAATAATTTTGTTCGTTCTGCAACGTCCTCGACTTATCGCTGTCTTCTTCTCCATCCTGGGATCCAATCCCACTGGGTGACGTAGCACTGTCCCTGCGGAAGAGACCAATCACTGATTGGAACTTAGGTTGCTCGATTCCACCTGAAATTAAAGAAATATATGTTACGGCAACTATAAGCAGATTGATTGGGATAACACGTCGTAATATCAGTGGCAAGTTAATTGTAGGATCCGCGGAAACATATCGTTTCTCAATAATCACCTAGAAAGGTCGCGGATGGTGAACTGTAGGCAAGGTACTCCTTGTTCGAACACCACGCGGGGAATTCATTCTGCTGTATTGGTTTTCCTGAATCGTAATCATCTTCCCTCTTCCAGGGTAGCATGGTTTCCGTAGCCGTTGGGGTAGTTACCCTGAAGCATTCCCCTGGAGAAATCAATTACTCAACCATTAAGAAACGCTTTAACGAGTGTATGGGCAAATTAGAATGACCATTATACCTTCTGATTCTCTTTGGGGAATTCGAACTAAACTAGGTTGCGTCTCTTGATTACCCGAGTCTGAAGAAGAAATAAATACGATAATTAGTAACAGTAGCGTATTAAATAACAAAAACCATACCTGAAGTTCTGGCTGTAAAAGTAATGGCGGACTCCCAGTCCTCCTTATTAGGTTTACCTGTCTCCCCATTTTCAGATTCGAACAACACGTCGTTCATATAGTCTGAAATATTTGAGAAAGTTCATAGCGATCCAATTTTCACCAAGCAACCATTAATCACCTTGCGAGAAAAGCTTTGTGCTGCCATTTTGTTGAAATTCCGGGAAGCTTACGTGATTCTGCTTTCCATCCTACGCAGAACAAATGAAACTTGTTAACGCGATTAAAAAAGAAGTGGCCGCATTTCACGAACCTTGGCCAATTTTTTGCTGCGTTTATGACGATGTTTGTGCTCGCCCATCATTCTCCTAATATTCATGTGCATCTTGTAGTTGACCTGAGTCGACAGATCTCTATCATTTACGGCGTGCCGACTATAACTCAAACGTCGATGCTAAAAATTGAATATAGTTCAAACTCGCCACTCTTGAAGCACCTGATAATAATAAGACTGATCGATTATATGTCACTGGAGAGCACTTACGCGCTTATAGGGCTTGCAAAGCTCCTCTGCCAGAAGATGATGTATTCTAGCATCCGTCAGGTCCCTTTTCGATGGATTATACTCCAATTCTTGAAGATCGATATTCCAGCCGGACTCGAGTTGGCTGCAGCTCGGACTAAAATTTATGAAAACACGGAGAATAAGGAATAAACTTGGATCATCAGAAGTTCCTCTCGACTTGTATTTTCTTTTACCTTCCATTAAATTGGCCAGTATTACTGTAATTTCGGAATATGGCAGACATACTCTCGGTACCGCTTATATTGCCGATAGTGGATGCATTTCTTCTTATATAATCGAGTGCGTCCTTCATAGCTAACTTTGAGTAAGTTTCCAAAATTTTAGGCTCCGCACCGCGATGATCACGCACGAGAAAGGGTCGAATAAATTTGTTGTCAAATCGTTTGAATCTGAGATAAATCAGTAAATTAGTAATGTCAATCGAGATTATTGAATTAGAAAAAAAAAATGTTACCAACTTGTCTCTAACATGATAATTTCCATGTTTTCCAACGATATCCTCGATACCGGCCATTATGTGATCCATGATCTATAACAACAATGAATTGAAAAAGCTTGAATAACATTGAAATACAGAGAGGATTAAATTCTATCAACCTACCCTTTCGTGAATCCTCTCGTTCATCGTTGGCTTCCTTTTCTCTGCTCTTTTTACGTTCAATATCTTCACCAGAGGTTTAATGGTGATACCCTAATAAGAAATCATAATGAATTACGAGAATCCAGAGACATTAAGAAGCGGCGGCGTGAACCGTTCCAGTATCTCGACTAACTTGGATAAAAACAGTGAAGTATATAACAGCAATGGTCGTTGTAACGAACATCGGCTGAAGTGGCACGTGTTTTGGATCGATTAATAGAACCAGAGCAAAGGCCACTGCACCTCTTAAGCCACCGTAGGACATGACAAACTTTTCGACCTTATCAAGTTTATGAAGCCTGAATTGATTGGCCAGAGCAGTCAGAACGATAACGCCTGTGTGAACGATAAAGAGGTCTTAAGTGAATTCTTCTGTATTAATTCGGTCAATATTAAATATGTCAAATAGATCTTTACCTATGATACGATAGACGGAACAGAAGAAAATTGTCATAAGGACGAACCACGTGTTCCAGACATGAGCATTATTAACAGTGGCGACACCAAGGAACATGAAGATAATTGTTTCAGAACTGCTCGACAGCATTTTCATGGTGTACTTGACAGTTGTATGAGATTTGTGCGATATATTTGCCTCGACGTAATTCTTCATGGTGATGCCACAGAAAGTGATCCTGCAAGTTCAGAAAAAAGAAACATAAAGTAAACCAAGGCTTAGGATGTAGTATACAAATTAGGAGAGTATAAGACATGATTAACAGTGATAAAAATTGCAATAAAGAATTTTAATGAAGATTTTGTTATCACTCACGCTAATATGCCAGACATGTGAAATATCTCAGCATTGAGATAAGCCAAGTAAGCCATAACGAATATAAAGATGGGTTCGATAACACGGACCTCGTCTGTAAATCTTGTTACGAAACCAGTCGCGAATCCCCATATCACTCCGATAATCGTACCACCAATGGCGACAACCACAAAGGAGGCCAGACCGGACAATATATCGGTATAGGTAATTCTGGAGGGTCCCATTTCGCTATAAGTCTCGAACATGTGATATAAAACCTGGAATATGCAGAGAAGAAATATTCAGATTTATTTATGGAATTTCATTAAATATGACGGAGACAATATGAGGTACTTGAAGAAATACTTACGACAGTGACAGCGTCATTGAGTAAACTCTCGCCAAAGACGACAATATATAATATCTCGTTGACATGGATTTCTTCAAAAACTGCCAAAACGGCAACCGGATCGACTGCGCTGATCAAAGCCGAGAAGAGGAACATATCCAGTAAAGGAGTCTCGCAGCGAAAGAGACCACTTTTTCCAAGAACCCATAAGGAAGCGCCTAAATTTCGAAAATATTGAAAATATTCTTAACAGAAATTCATCCGATAGATGCTTATAGACTGCATACTGCGCGATGTATACGCGAGGCAAAATAGTCGCTTCTCTCGTTCGTCTATTTATGTTACGTCTCAGAGACCTTCCAGTTGCCTGCTGTTTTAATTTTAACCGAAAACGAGGCACGATGTTTTCGACATTCCTTAATTTATTATCTGTAGTACCGCTGTACTCTGTTACTACAGTCTATGACAACTTGCCAATTTTCTGAAGGAGTGGAATGTTTCTTGTAAATCTGGAACCTACCTATCGAAAGGGTATTAAATATAGTCCCAAGAACAGCGAAGAGCAGTATAGTGCCGAGGTGGTCGAAAAATAATCTGTTTGGCATAAAGTAACCAGCATCTAAGATTATCGGCGGTAGCATGTACAGGAAGAAGGTGTCAGGCGTCAAAGGTGATACGTGGACGCTGTCTGCCTGGAAGAGCAAAACTCCGACGACGACGCCGACGACGATCAGGAGGCAAGACTCGGGGAAGATTTTGCTGAGCTTCGGCGTCATGTGAAAGCCTGTAGGGCAATAAAAGAAATTCTTGTGACGTTCCTCGGTTTATACACTCACACGCATGTGGTCCAATCAAGCGGTTACAAGCTGTTCTTTTCTCCAAAAGGATTGAACATATCAAATTTAATTTTCTTATTAAATGAGATAAAAAAGTTGATTGGTATGCAAAAACTTAGGAAATCCCTCCCTATGAGGAAATAGGCCTTATATTAAAAAAAATAAGGCCTCTTGTGGAGAAAGAGCGCCTGATTTTTTTACACATCAATTAGTCAATGCTCTTGCCCCATTAAAAAAAAAACTAGCTCGATATCTGCAATAGTTTCGCAGAAAGCATTTTGCAACACTTTATTTGAAGCGCCCTGTACAAGGTGTTCTAAGAGGGTAAGTTAACGCGCATGAGCAATAAGCGCAGTCCTCGTAAAAGGTGTTGTAACGATCCCTAGCAGAAAGTGCGTGTGGCGCGTACACCATTTTCTACTGATGTGTCATGCTGCGACGAAAACAAAGTTTTGAGGAATTTTGAGAATTATGAATTTAAAAAAATGTTAGCAAGTACCCCAGTTTAGCAAGATGAACTTACCGATCTTGGCGAGGCTGGCAAAAAATATCCATATTCCGATAATAAATGGTGTCTCGACGCGTTGGAATTCGACACTAAGAACTTCGTATTCTCGAAGTGGTTTTGTCGAGGATGTCGATGATAACACGGGATAACCGTCTTTGACGACTCCCTTGAGATTTTCATCATTACCTCTTCCAGCTATATCATCAGAGACAGTTCTCTCGATCGGTCCCATAGGCCCAAAACTCTTGCCAGGATATGGTTTTTGTAGATCTGTAGGTAAATCCTGATTATCCACGATTGGTCCGTGCATCGAGTTTTCCCCAGTGTCGACATGTCCAGGCGGTTCTTGTTTAACTTCATAGGAACTGGCATCGACGTGAACGAG
This sequence comes from Cephus cinctus, assembly GCF_000341935.2. Taxonomy (NCBI): domain Eukaryota; kingdom Metazoa; phylum Arthropoda; class Insecta; order Hymenoptera; family Cephidae; genus Cephus; species Cephus cinctus. Next base: position 3,631,535 of record NW_014332892.1, on the reverse strand, counting down.
ATTGATAGAGAATAGACAGATGATAGCAGTGAGTAGATTGAAATCCATGACTAGTAGTGAATTCCTTCTTCTTTTTTAGATGATTTTTACGGTTTGTTTTTCCTTTGTCTTTCTCGCTCTGTCTTCCTCGGGGGTTGCTCGTACCCACTCCCCAATGGCTTAACCTCGCATCTGTCAAGGCTCGGTTAGCCTCTGGTTGATTCTCAACGTGTAACAAGGATCACGATGAGGAAAACAGTCTCGACGTTTGATAAACGTGTTCATGGCTTCCCATCGCGGAATGAAGCCACGTTCGATAAACTGCGAGAAAACGACGCCAGTACGAGCGTAGATGCCGAGGTTGCGTCGTTACTAACACTACTCCCTATTCCAGCCAGCTGATCGTTGCCGAATCCCGCGCAGGCGTCGCGACGCACCGATATTCTTGTCGCGTGTTTCTCTTGTTTTTCGTTTCTTCGTCATTCCTGTTTCCAATATTTTTGCAGTATAACTATATAACTTTATAAGCATCTTTGTTGCGCCGACTGTTGCATTAACCCAAGCACTACGTAATCCAATGAGAAGATACGCAAGTAAGATTTTTATTTCTTTTCTAAACATTATATATTTTGCTTATACAAATAATAATTTCTTTATATAAAATTTAAACAGTTCCTCGCTTGACGTCGTTTGAATTATTATAATGAAACTCGGATACTCCTCTCCCTTTAACCTTTCCATTTACATGATAACGTACGAATCTCTCTACCATTCTCGCTTCCCTCTCTTCGCCCTTATAGTGAATTGACTCGTATTCAACATCAACTTGAACTCTGTATACAGTTCCTCCTAGAATTCGTGACAGACGTATTTAGCAGGAAGAATGAATAATTTGTATTAGCAGCAGGATCAGAAGCAGTAGGCAAGACGACTTACCCGCTTTGAACGAGAACGCGTGATCCCTTGGTGGGCTTCCGTTTTCCCCATGTTGGTACAATTGCAAGTCGCACCATTCTAATGGATATAATGTACCATCCGGCTTGTAGACGTATCCGATCTTCAATCTAGGTAAGAGGAAAGTTCTGTATATGACGCGAGTAAACGATATTGCAGTTTCTATTTTCTAGAATTCATTGTCACGTTGTCACTTACACGGAACACGTGCAAGGCTGACATATAACACCAATGGACGCTGTGGTACCATCCTCGAGGAAAAGCATGTGAAATATATAACGGTGCATCAATTTCCAATCGCGTTTAAAGCCTGACAAAAAGGTATTAGATACATAACCTATCTTTGTTCCTAAAAATCGATCGAACGTACCGTAGCTATGATCACGAAATGCTTGACAATCCAGCCTGTACTCCTTGCCATCGAGGGTAACGGTGGCCTTCAGTGTCCCCATTTGTTCATAGTGACTCTGATGGGCACTGGGAATATAAATAAAGTGTTAAAAGCGGAATGACGGTGGGAAGAGACATTGAAATACGTGTATGTATACTTTTTTAAAAATTCAAAATATTCCCTGCTCCAACTTTCTCTAGCAATGGCGCTGCACATAGTCGATATATTCGAATCTGTGTCAAAATCGAAATATGGCAAATTGCTTTTCCAATCGCCGCGTACAACGACTTTACTCGTTTTATTGGGGTCGTCGTGGTGCCTAAAAAAATGGAGAGAGGAGGTTCAAAAGAAATTCATGAAAACGCACGATAACGCAAAGCAGGTAAATAGGACATTGATATCTTTTTTTTACCACATGTCTCCCTCGAATTCAACACGCCAATGCTTCATCGGTTCGATCGGAATAAATCGGATTCCTTCAGCGCCAAATTCATTTTCCCGGGCACCATGCAATACCGTATCTGGAATTTTACTACTGCACAGCAACCCTACTCCAGGCACCTGCAACCGAAGCTCAGTTTATCCGGACTGGCAGATATACTTGCTATGCTGCATCCTAGGAAGGACATTAAGGGTATATGACTTTACTAACAGCTACGTAAAAAAGTCCATTAACGACACCGCTATGACGTCTCTCGGCACCGCCGACTAAGTAGAATCCATCCTTGGTGGTGGCCATGAAGAAGACAGCATCGAAAGCCTGGAAAATGTTTACGGTGTTTCGCATAAAATGGTCAAAGAATTCGGAAACATTTTTTTTTACCTTCGAATGAGGAGAGAGCTTCTGTGCAACGTCCATGTCTGCAAGGGTAGGATGCGATTTTAATCCATAACCAGTCCGATTCACCCCTTTGGTGAGATTACCGATGAGCTAAAAAAATACTTCTGAAAAATCTATAAATTAATTTCTAAATACACGTAGCATTCGATATCTACGTGCTTGAAAAGCAGACACTATTGATGTCTCTCGTATCATGAAACTAATATCAAGATTATGACTGACAAGTGAATTAGAATGTGTATATATATATATTACATTAATAAAGCGTTACATAGTTAAAAGTTCCATAATACATTATGTAATAGATGTATAAAAATTTTGTCACATCTTATACAGTACTTACCTTCCTTGACAACATAATACAGTAGAATAACGCGTATTTCAAATAATACCATTTTCCAGGCTCCTTGTACACGCCGAATATAGGTTCCGGTTCCGGTTTTCCAAAAAGGAGAAACCCGGCCAATCCAAGACCAGCGAGTAAAATGATTTCGAAAAGCATGACAATTCCCACCGGATAAAACTTCTCGACTGACTGAATGACAAACTGTCTAAGAAAAAATTCTTATCATTTCTCCGCGATACGTCTTATCTCGTCAGAGTTCGCTCAAAAGTAATACATAATAATCTCATAGATACTTAGTAGTACTCGAATAAAATGAGTTGGTAAGAACGAAAAGCTAAGATCACCCGGTAGATAACAAAGATAAAGACATCAAGATCGATCCGGCTGTCCGTGACAGTAATAAGTACATTTCGTAGGGGGACGTCAGGTAGAACAAGATAAAATTGAAAAGAAAAAAAAAAGAGAAAGAAAACCATAGTGAACGCACAAAGAAAGAGTAGCGAGATGTGTCACGGATGATGGAAGAAGACATCGTTATCCCGAAGAAGCGAAGGGGAGAAGTTTGGTATTATTTGTATATCGGGGTAATATTGGCTAAGGGAGAACGAAGCGCAGGCGCATCCCTTCTCCATCCTCCGTACCAACCCCAGTGGCAGAGCCCCACGACCCCCGCCGCGCCTCCGCATCTCTTAACCCCGCGTCGCCCAATGAAGAAATTGATTCTGCGCGCAGCCGGCAGAATCATCGAACGGCTCTGTGTCCAACGTTCACGCGGTATTATGTAAAGGACGTTGAGGTTCGTTGGATCTCGTTATATTTGACATTACTGGCCAAAGTCATGAGATTCGAAATCGGCGGAGTGTACGTTACAACTGTACGCGTAACGGAGTCGAGCTAGTGAAGAGAAGGCATACAGAGGAAAGAAGGACTACGCGGACGAGGAAGCTCAATGGAACTGTACATCGTCCTCCTGGTTCATATCGTGGGTGAGTCCTTTTCGCGAAAGTTACGATCCTTGGACAGGTTGCGAATTAATGGAGATTTTACACGGTGCCTGTGTCGAAATATTTTCTTCCTCCGAGGATAAATTTGTTTGGACCATTTTTTTTCGGAAGAGACTCGGGATTGAATTTTATTTTTGATAAGAGATACGATTCCGAGAAATGTCGTTTCTCGAGGAATCTTAGGACGACAGTAATTTTAGGGACGGTGGGAGGTACATTTTTTTTTCTTTTAGGAATTTGCACGGGCTTGAAGGATGTGAAAATTCAGGTACCCACTGCCGTGAGGAATGGCGATTCCGCGATCCTGAACTGCTGGTACGATACCGAGGGTGACACTCTGTATGCTGTTAAATGGTATAAGGGTCCCAGAGAATTTTATCGGTACTCGCCGAAGGACAATCCGGCAGTCAAAAACTTTCCCATAGGCAGCCTCAGGGTGAACGTGAGTGAGAAATTGAATGTGGTTAAACGGGGGGTCGTACGATTTGATGATTGTCGATTTTGGGTTTAAACTTTAGATAAGCGAAAGTAACGCTACTCAGATAGTACTTAACGATCTGGAGTTGGATTCAGCTGGTACTTACAGCTGCGAAGTGTCGGCCGATGCACCTTCGTTTCATACAGCAATAGCCAGCGCCGTGATGAACGTAGTTGGTAAATATGATATTGTGAGGAAAAAAAAAATTATAAAATTGTCTAATCTCGGTAAATATTTTTGCACAGAATTGCCAAATCAAAGACCATCCATACACGGTTTGAAAAATAAATACCGTGTGGGAGATATGCTGCGTGGAAATTGTACATCTGGTAGAAGTAAACCAGCTGCGAATTTGACCTGGTACATAAATGATCGTCAGGTAAGAGATTATAATTATTGTATAAGCGATAAAAGTTATTGGCACTTTCAATTTATATAATCAGTTAACCTGTACGGCTGTACAGCCGCACAGCTAAACAGCTGTACAGCTAGAACGGCTAATTCTATTTACCGAAAGAAATCCGCTTAGTTTAACCTGTTGCGACTTACCTGTGCAGCCCCTACAGGCCTACGTACGCAGCCACAATCCGGTCGCGACGAATGACTCGGTGTGGCAAGCTTCGCAAATAAGTTTGCAATTTTTACTAACACCTCAGCACTTCTCTAATGGCAAATTGAAAGTGCGTTGTAGCGCATCTATATACGATGTTTATTGGAAAAGCACTGAAGTCAGTGCCGAGGAGGACAGACCTAGGACAATTCATTTTGAACCAGCAGCGACAATAGTGGGAATAAATTATCTTCAGCCGCCGCCTAATTTTCAAACCGGCCAGAGAAAACCGGATGGACAGGTCGATGTCAAAGGTTAGAATAAACGATTATTCTTAATCTTTCAATTAACTTCAAATTTTTAAATTAAATTATTATCTCCTTTGATTACAGTTATTGGAGCATCGATGAACTTGCAGCCGTCATTACGATTCGTTTTGGAATTGTTTGTCTTTGTTCGACTTGTCGTTTATTGAAGGTTCTGTATAATATGCGTGCTTTGGAGCTCTTTATATAAATCAACGTGCTTATAAATTACTGTCGGTTCATTTAAAACAACCCCCAAATCCCTAAGCCCCAACTTCCAGGTTATTCCTAAGAGAAAAAAAAAGAATTTAATTTATGATAATCAATAATTCGAATTCCTTTTTATTTATGCTTATACGATTTCATCGCCATCTACAGGACGAATCGAGAAGCGAAAGTTTAATGAAATGGACGGTAAATCAATTTCGAAATGAAAAAACTTTATACTTGGATACCAACGTATAATATCCTAACGATAGATTCGGGGTTTCGTATGAAGTATAGAGCGAGTCAAAGTAAAGAAGAACGATCAGGTACTTTTCGAGGTACTTTTCCTTTGAAAATCCTAATAACGTTCTAGCCCAGAAAAAAAATACATAGAAATCAGCCAAGACATAATTGGCCATTGATTTCCTTCCCAGGAACAAATACCTCTATTGATTGATTATCTCCTGCCGTTCGGTTATTCCAGTAAATATCGTATCGTGCACGAGCCATACCTATGTAGGTGCTTTAGTTTTCCGTCTGGGCTCTGGAACAAGGCGCAGATGCAGCGAAGGTTATCGCAAATTCTCTCTCTCTCTATATATATATATATATACATAGACGTATACCGCTAGGTCAGCCGTACCTATATACATAGATTATATAGGTGTCCAACGTACAAACTTACACACGTTATACCTTGGAGTATGAGGCAATGGAGCCAGTTGCCAGGATACCGAAGAACGAAGGTTCAGGACGGTTCGGGACGGTTCGGGACGGTTCAGGACGAAGTCAGACTCTAAGTCGGGAACCTGCTCGAGGTAATCACAGTGTTTTAGGGGTCATCCTCTTTATCGTTGCCCTTGCCCATCCCACTAACTTTTCTCAGTACGTTCCCCCCGACCTTCCCTTGGTTCTCTTACACGGACGACGTCTGGTCGTCGGCCCTGACTCCCTCCTCTCGTCGAGCGAGCGGGCGTCCCGACGTCGTCTGTGAAATCGACGCTAGTCATCGCTCTTACCCAGAATTACACTCGACCAGTTTCCACATCGCGACTCACTCGCCGGTCCTGACTTATCATTCGTATGAAATAATTATATTTTCAATGAAACCACTTTCTTTAAATGGAATTCCGGTTTTTCGTATTATTCACACATACTGACGTGACTTTTGGAATTTCCCTCATAAAATCATATCCTCGATAGGGAAACATTGATTTTGGCTTATCTGACTTGCTCCGCGTGTCGGTTATAGGTTTAACATCCAGATTCCTAATTTTAGTATTACAGCCTATAGTCTGTCTTATTATGACATTTTAACTTGCATTTCCGCCTATGGCGTTCCACTTCTTTTCTGTTGCTCAGATATTTTGCGAGATCAGGGCATGTGTTAACCACCCAAGCCGGGATCAGGTACAGGGTGGAAGAGAACGGAGGATCTGAATTTGGTAGATTTGATACACTGATTTACGCCAACGGGAAAAGGAAGGATGCTGCAGCTGCTGGACCACCTGATTACCAGAGGTCAGTCATCTTCTCTCAGTTTCTTTACTTTCAGAAGCAAATTCTTCTGATCAGCATTTGTCCCTTTGCTGATATACCTGATGACATATCTTTCGTGATATCTTTAGTCAACAATTTAATATTAACTTTGTAAGAATTTTGAGAACGATTTACTCTTCTCGGGTTGTTAGGCTAACCTCCGCTTCCCTTATTTGGGTCTATAGTCTTAAGTGCAATAAGGTTTTTCAAAGTTCTATTACCGATTATTTAGCAGCATTCGACTGGTGTATGAGAGAGAGGTAGAGAGATAGACAGAGAGCAGATTTGTAAAATGTTTGTTGACAAATTTGGAGCTCAGTGTGCGGTGGGGGTTTGCCGATGCGAAATACACAATCTTCGCAACACGTGATATTTTGACAAGAGAAGTAGGAGGAACCCACAGTGATCTACATGTGGAATGAAAATCATTAAAACATTGGCACGGTCACGTAATACGGGCGGCGGATGAATATAGATACGCGTAATACCGATGCTGTCTTTTGACGATGTTCAAAATAACATCGGTTTGGCGCGCAACCATATAACAATCTTACGTAACTTGATAAAGCTTGGTATTCCTTGGTATCCAAGATTCTCTTTCACAATCTCAGAATTGTTCCCTTTCCTTGCCTTAGTGCTTGCAAGGATATATTTTCGGACTTGGAAAAAGTATTAAAAAATAACATCGCGACCATGAGGTTGTCGCACGTTGTGTATACCAACGACGACGCCAGCGATGACTAATGACTGCTTCGTTGAATTTCACTGTAGTCGCGGCCACAGCCTCGACCCGACTGCTTCTCTTTCGTAAACACGATATACACATTGCAAGGAACAAAAGAAAAGTCGCCTTCGTATCAATTAAATTCAAGCAGTAACCTCTTAAGAAACACTTAAATATTATGTCTGCTTCCAAGAATCAAAGTTGATACCGATTAATGGCTCTGGAACTGCGAACCATCGAGGATTTCGGTATGCGGCTAATGCAGTAATACTGCATTAAGTTTGATGCACCTTAATCACATTTCTCTAAAGTAAGTTCTAGTCGGACGATGTAACATGTACAGCATACGTACGCTCGACTCTTGAACGGTAACAGAACTCCGTTCTCCGGCGACCTCAAGCCAGTTTTCAAGCGAGTTCTCGAGCTCTCTCTGCCCGAGTCAGTCTTCGCCAGTCACGGATGTGGTGCGGACGTGTTATTAGTCTGGCGCTAGCACGCGTTAGCGTCCTGCCAAAGTCAGAGCGAATTAGCGCTAGTTTAGAATTAGTAGAGACAGTATCAGGCAAGACGGTTCTATATCGAAGGTCGATTTTCACAAGAGTTTCACCGGTGTGTCCGATTCGTGTGGAAGTATAATTCGGTCCTTGTGGCAAGAGCATTAAATAGCAATTTTGAAAGGAGGCCTTGAAAGACAGGGAGAGAAGAACAATAAGAGAGACGCTCGTAAAACTGGTGACGACCGTACTTGCGTCTCGACGCTCTGCGGAGTAAAGGACTATAGTGTATATATATAACACGAGGAGTAAGTATCATCATATAGTTTACTTGTATACGCAATATATCTATATATTGAAAAGGAACCGAATCGATTCCATTGGACACTTTTGAGTGCAAGTGTTCATTTCCGGGAAACGATCAACGCTCCCGTGATCTCTTTGTGTCGATGGTGAACTTGGCACAAAAGTGATAGGATAGGTTTCTATAGAATTCTTTAAGCTGTATATATCGCCATTGATTTTTTGGTATAGACAGTTGGTTGGTACGACATTTACTCCATTATATTACACGGAGTCTAGAGCAAAACAAAGTACTTTGATATTTTTAATATCAAACGATCTCGGGTTCTGTTTATATATAAATGTATAAGACTATCAGCATGACTACATCAAGCTACGAAGCATAACGAATGCGTGATTGTTTCTCTATCCTTTCAATTTATCGCATAGGAAAAAAAGACACTTTTACTGTCACTTCAATAGGAGTTGAAAGAATGTTTTTTGTGGGTCTGTCTGCTATCTATGCGACTGACAATATATACGTATACACACATAGCCGAGTCGATATCTATACGTAGAAACGAGGCTCCACACCACAAAGGACAAAGGAGAGCAATACTCTCAGCTGACTCTGGCATCTTCCTCTGGAATCCTACCCTCCTTATCCATAACAACGTATCCTTCTTCGCCCTCTATTACTCCACCTATAGGTATAGTATGCTACTCGTCCTCTCCTGCATGCTGCACTTGATATCTATGTATATAGCGATAGGCGCTCAACCAAACGTTATAATAGGTAAACAGCAAGCAGTCCGAAAGAAAGGCAAGAGAATAGCCTCGTGAATTTCATATAGCAACTTACTCGTTCCGTGGCTTCTGGTTGTTAAAAAACTTTGAATGATCATTTAAAATTAAATATTTAATTTCTTTAAAACTTCCATATCGAATATCATTACCACCGTGTCATTTCGTCTTGCGATTATTACACGGGAGAAGGTCGTAGTAATTAACCAGTGCGAGTTGGTGAATAGCGGCGACGATGTAAACTCGCGAGACGTACTTACAATTAGTTGATTGGAAGATCGCTCGGTTAACAAGGAACAGTCGTCACCGGGAAATATAACAGTGGATATTTTATACAGATGAGTTTGTACTTGTAAGGAATCTGGGGTAGGATTATTTCATCTCTTCCAGGTAAGACGCTTCTGAATTAATGCACTGTACTGACTTTTCTTAGCGGGGCTTCGTTCGAAGTTTCAAATCGGTGGCGAAGCTCAGGGACGGCTGTTCGGGGGGCGGACCCCTTTCTAGAACACCGAAGTCGGGTAGGGGTAGGGTACAACAATTTTTTTTCTACCCCTACGGTATCCAGTAATATATATAGGGGCTGAATAACACGGAGCAGGTGTGTCAGTTAGCCAGGTAGAAACAACCCACAACTATTCCGATAGTTTTCAGTCTAGTACACGCAGTCGGAAGAGCCGTCACGCACGCAGGTACCGATTCTCATTACACTGCTAAGTAATTAGTGTAATAATCGTGCATTCCGTATATTAAATAAGCGCGTATACTCTAATTGGACAGAGAGAAAGAATCAAAAGTAGCATCAGTGGTATGCGGGTAGGTTAATATATATTAAAGCTTTCAAGTTAATCTCAGGAGCGTAGGCAGAGTTTCCTTCCAGCAGACGACGTGACACGTTACCGTTCCGTCTACATCGAAGCCTCTTTTGTCTCCAGAGAGACTGATAAAATTCTCAGTCCACACACTAGAGATCCTGCGCAGGGTACGGCCCTGTATACAGTGCATAATCTGTGTACACTGATATCACACACTGAAACGTAATTCCACGTGGTTTATCCGTGAGTCAGAATTCTCGTCACGGTCTTTGCTTTTGAGGCCGACAAAGCGTGTATTGTTCTCTGCCAATGTAAACATTAAATCTATGTGTATACGCTTACGAATCTTCACGTATAGTTTGCCGTATAAACTGAGGGTTGACTTGATTGAGATCTGCACAAATTTTCTAGTTATACACTCTTTTATCGAATTTTCCTAAAGGCTAGTATTCATAGGTTTATTGACATTCAGTTGTAGTCGATGCCGTGTGGGATGGTTGAATCGATCGTACCCACTTTACTGGACACTTGTTGGCAGTGACAGCTTTCTCTTTCTCTCTCGTGCTCTTTTGGTGTTTGGCTCTTATTCCTCTGCAGATCTCCCAGGGCAACCAGGAGTAACCGTTACAGTATGTGTTTACGATACGAACAGGTTTTCGTGCCGGCGTGATGACCCTGATCGTGCAGTTACGGCAGATCGTTGCGAAGGACGATCTTTTAGACTCTAATTTTACTAGTATTAGAACCAACCTCTATTATTTATTCCGTCTTACTCGCTTTCGATTACCGTTGTCATGCGTTACCCTGGGAAGTTTACGAGGAAATCGATGTACGGCGGCGCGAAGCGTGCATTGAGAATCTTTCGAATTAGCCCCGAAACTTTTCCTTCGGTTGATTATAAGTTTTTGTTAATCACTGCTTTCTTTTTCTCCTCGAGTGATATCCTATCACTGCTTGACTAGTTATATATTTTATATGATTAATTAACTGCTAACGAATTAATTAAGGTCGTTTCGTGCACTGATTAGGTAATCTACCCATTTCCTCGTTTCAGCTACACGATCATTCCTCGGGATTGTAATCGCTCGCAGTTTTCCGTGGAATAATCAAGCACGTGAAAGCTACATAAGATCTTACGTAATGTCAGTCCCACCAGCAAGCATAACGCATCTGGACTAATCTCACTGACGTAGACGAGACGCGATTCTCTCAGCCATGTGTCGATAGGAGGAGCGAGGTGGTGCATTTGTGTATATCGATGCTGTCGCTCGCAGGCGTCTCCAACGTGTCAGAAAATTACTTATAACGACTAGGTCGAAGCAATCTTTGTGGCGCATCGGGTCAGTGAAAAGAAAACGGAAACTAGGACACATAGGGAAAACTAATCTATATCAATTTTTACTTAGGGATTTAATGCTTTGGCATGGATGAGCATTCCTGATTCTAGTACAACTAGCAATAGGGTTTCGGTCGATCGGAATAAAATCTAATTTGATTGCTCGATTAAGCAATTGGGAATTAGTATTGGCAATTTAAGGAGGTAAATCGAGCGTTCGAAAGAGGTTATGGCCTCCGTGTGACGTTGGATCGTATTACGACAAGTCCAGGTATCATTACGTTCATCATGGGATAATCGTTTTTCTCTCTTCGTTTGACGATCTTTCCGTGCATTAGAGAAAATTACCGAGCGCGGACTTTGACGATCGGCACGAGAGAGTTGCTGCTTGCATGGCGTTTTAAAAATGCATACACGACTCGACCCACTTTATCCGATGAGTCGTTAATGCTTCGTCGATGTAAACGTCGGAAATGGAATTCATGTCCGTTAACGAATGGCGTACTGGTGTTTCGAACCTTTTGGTTGGCAAGTGACAATGCACGACACGTCGTGCAAATGCTGTCGACCTTTTTATCGGTCTACGGGATCTGCTTGGTTCTGATAAGAATCCGATCGACATATTCTGTGACGATTATGCAATCGATCTTGCATGGAAATTATTTGTGAATAAAAAATTTGTCGTGGATTAATTATTTGCTGTTGATTTTGGACACGTTATTGTTTTCCGTCAGGTCCATTATTTTTATTTTCCTGTTGCAGACTGTCAGTATGTATTGAGATCCATGCCCGATGCACTTGGCCAAGAAGAGGATTGTCCACTGTCTGGACTTGATTAAACTTGGGTAACCTTCCAGGTGGATCGAGATCATCATGGGCTGTTGCGCTTGTTCCGATGATGTTTCTAGCAAGATCGAACCCTCCGTGAGTCGTGGCAGGGAATATTTTGATATTTATTTTAAGTTTTTACAGATCTTCGTGTGTTAGTAATTCTCATAACGTACGAAGCGAAATAGTGGATCTTGGATATTATTCGAACTGTCTCTGCTACGTAAGGGAACATCGAAGAGATGGGTATAAAACGATAGTGGATTAAAGTTGCGGAATATTATTACGTATCTTTACGAGAACACTTACCCGATTATCGTGTATTTATTATACTCAATACTCCAAGCAGACATTACAGCGACAATGAAAAGTGCGGGGATAAAACTTTTCCTACCTGCGTTACGAGACAATCTTTATTTTTCTTGGATTTTCATATTGATCCTTATATTGCACAACGATAATGTTATTTTTGACCCACGTTAGTGACGTCAATAAATGTCAGACAATTATTTCTTGTAGATTCAAGGAATTTATAAAAAATAATAGTAAGTCGCTGCGAAGAGGTGACTAACTTGGGTCATACGGTCCAAAGGTACCGCCTGAACGTGGATGTATTTACCATAAGAGTCGAATGGGAGCGCCAACTTCAGGTGGTACATTTGGATTGGATACCCCGGTATACCAATAGTGATTTTAATATCCACGTGTATTGAATGAATATTAATTTGAATTTTCGACTCAATCGGTGATCGACAGTCTCTTATTACGTTATTAGGACTGTCAGGGTTTGATTTTAATCTGTTTACGACATAGATTGATTTCCACAAACGGAACGGTCATTAGAGAAAAGTAGAAAAACTGAATAGACATGGAAACTTCGAAGCGAGTCATTACCAAAGAAGTTAGAAGACGCGGTTAACGAAGAAAGACTTTGAAATAATGTTTTTATTATTTTCGAACAGACTCCCAAGTCCGACGAGGAGGATGGCGATCAAATCTTCGCGAAAGACCGATCCTGCACAGACGTAATAGCACTGATAGTGCTGATTGTCCTCGTGGGAGCCTTTGTAAGTAATAACTGGTATAACGAGATTTGTATGAATTTGAATTAACATTTATTTTCTCTCCATAGGGATTCTTCCTGTCAATAGCCGTGAAGAAGGGCGACGTCTATCGTCTTGTCAATGGATACGATGATTGTGCGAACGTCTGTGGACGTATCACCAGCAAAGAAACCAATCCTGAATTCAGTTGCAAGGGCGCCGACATGACTAAATTCCCGTGAGTAATAAATTCAAAATAGACTCTAAGAAAAATGTTAAATCTCAAATTTTGACACATCTATTCCCATACTCAGGTATCTACAAGTGACCGTAGGTGCTAATGGAGTGAAGACCAGAAAATGCGTAGCTGATTGTAGTTCCTTGCCAGACCAGTTAGTATTCGTTACGCACTGGCATTTGATTTTTTTTACTTTTATTTACATTAACACGCCAATGTCAATGCTGCGGCTATGTTATACGTTAAGCGTAAAAGTATTTCTAAGCGAATTTCAAAGGTGGACTTGAAACCGGCCATTCACTTGTTCTATAGTCTTGGCTTCTCTTTCGTACAGTGTGATGCTGTTGAATCGCTGTGTGCCAAAGACCGTAGCAGACACGGGTGGATCGATAGTAAAAAGTTTGGGACTGCACAATTTTTTCCACGTGAGTAACGAGATTCTTGTGATACGCAAGAGCTCGGGGTATGTTAAACGCTTATCTAAGAATGTTTATCGAACTTTACAGGAAGCGACGACTGACCTGAGCATTGTCTGGCGTGAATTGATTTATTTACTCCTAATTGCACTAGGTGAGTAATCAGAATGAAAATAATTATAAATTCCTAACGGCTTGTCGAATTGGATAATTTATATACGATTAATTTTTATCACAGCTATATCACTCTTCATCCTGATTTGCTTCCGGTATATCGTTCAATATGTCATTTACATCGTTCTGATTGGCGTCGTTGTAATATGCATTGGCGGTACGGTTTATCTCTGGTGCGTAGAGGAATTTTTAATATTTTATTTCTCGTTGAGTTTCTCGTTGAGCTGAATGTATTTTTTTTCTTGCAAATTCAGGATGGCCTGGCATTTGGAAAAAAAGGCTGTGACGTCCGGATCGATTAATTCTGAAGACGGCAGTGTACAATCGTACTTGATTTATGCAATAATAATGTCGATAGTCACTGTAAGATTTACATCGAATAAGTTTGACTGATGTCTCAGAGTATTATTATCGTGTGCTTGTTATCCCCATAGGTCATAACGATTCTGGTTGTACTCGTAATGCGCAGAAGGATCGCCCTGGTTTTGCAATTATTTCGAGAAGCTGGAAAGGCCGTCTACTCCATGCCGGCTCTTCTTCTCCAGCCAATTTATGTTCGTATTGAATTCCGACTGAATTATCCTTTGAAAATATTCCACGCGCTAACAAGCTCCTTATTACAGACATACCTAGTAGTCGGTCTGACAGTATTAGCATGGATCTACTGTATGCTATGGATAGAAAGTTCAGGCGATCTTTACAAAAACCGCAAGAACCATCTTCACTATAAGAAAGACGCATACATCTTGGTAGGTATTCTGTTGCTGGTTTCTACATTTGAATTGCAAAGAAAAAAAAAAAAAAAAAAAAAAAAAAA